>NC_143584.1:205808469-205960107 GCF_048544385.1 Mastigoproctus giganteus | reverse complement strand
CCAAGTGATCGATCCAATATTAAATATCTGCGAAATATTGAAGGCATTTTTTCTTGAGGAAGAAAAGCCACCGAAATTTATTGTATTTTTTTTAAAATCGCCATTAAATGAAGTTAATTCCACGCTTTGACATCACGCCCATATTCTTGATATATTCAATAAGCAATTACTAAAAACTGAATGTTTTGAAAATTTCACAAAAGAGTCATGATTTGTGTACGTCAACTATAAATGTAAGCTGCGCAAAATTTTTACTCTTCACAAATTCAGAGTAAAGAAATGATATCATTTAAATTAAAGGTGAAAAATTTTTTATATGTATAAAATAATTTGTGAATCGTATCTAGAAAAATGGGTTGAATCTTTCAAAAAAAAAATCTAATTAATGCAATTGATACATTTTAAAAAGTACATCAGTTTGAGAGGAAGTACCAAATATCTGGTAATTACTGATATTACTGAAACAGAATTTCAAAATGAAAAGTTATTTAGTCATTTCTATTTGATTAACAGTTTCATTTAGAAGAGTTGGATGAGACGAGTGATGGTGGTTTAAACTATCTTGTCATTGTTCGGTGATCACTTTTTTTTTTTTTTTAGAACAGACCTCAAAAATTATGTGTTTGCCATTCCAGCACATAATCAAAATGTCGAAAGGATATTTTTGTAAATTCATGAATCATTATTCATTATTATTATAATTGGCCACACAGGTATCGAGTTCTCAAATTCTATTCGGAAAAAATAATAATTCATTGAAAAGATTTTATGATTTATAATTTACTATCAATCACGTTAAAAACTACATTTGTTTGAAAAATTTTAAATATGTTTTTAACACACCTCGTTTTTTTTATTTTTTTATTTAGAATGTTACCTCGTCCTGTCAATCGGCCACATATCGCTCTAGATGTTAAAAACCGTTAATGACATGATGTTATGTAGTTTGAATATAAATTTAACAAGTAAATATTTTTATTGATCAAAATATGATTTGCAAAGAAAGAAGTTCAATGAAATTTGATTGAATAAAAGACTTTGGCTCCTGAACTTATTTATTGCAATACTGCTTAATTATTCCACAAATATATTAAACCAAATTTACTTTATAAATAATTTGGTTCATTTGTTGCTGGGAGAAGTTCTCATTTCGTCCCGGTTATGGCTGTCAGCATTTGGTCATCCTTTTAGCGCAGTCATAGAACTTATACATCCTGGTCAGTTCATAAATGAAAGAGACTTTTAACTACTGTATATTCCCCAGTGTTAAACATTCTGAATTTTAAATATATATATATATATATCACTGGGTATGCTCAGTAATTTTCCTATTAACAGAAAACGTCATTAATCTCCCTGCAGTTAACATTAAATGAACTAACTGCAGATAGAAAAACTGAGGTTAATTATTAAATACTAAATATGTGAGACTGGTAAATGATTGTTGTTAATAATTTTTTATTTTTTATTTATTTTTTTTTTTTCGGTACCGTGATAAAATACTCGTATAATGCATATTTACACACTGTCCAGAATTTTGGTGTAGAATGGAAGAGTCAGAAACTTAGGTATTTATTTATAAAATATAATAATAAAATACAAAAGGACATATTTTTCATTAAGAAACAAACTAACCAAAATAATGGCAATTAAGTGTGTAATTATGACGAGAGATCAAATATTCGTTGCCCATGGCATAAATATAAGCTGGGCTTCTGGGGGTTTGACATATCCATTTCGCCGATAACGTATAAGTAAAGCTTTATTTAAAATTAATAACAATTAACAGCACTTCGCTACGCTTGCTAACACTTTCTACACATTACTTTTCCATATTTTATTATCAATTAACTAAACCTGCATGTTCCTATTTTAACGTTTGAACTATACGTTTGTTCGTTCTTTGTTTGACGTTTATTTTTATTTAATCTAAATTCTCCCAACACATACTTAATAATATCAAAACAGCAACAGTGACTGGTTTGGCATGTTATTATTTTCTGAAACTATATTTATGACATTTTCTACTAGATGGCGACACTATCTTCTTTAAATTAAACGGTAGATGGCATTAAGTGGGGCAGGCGTGAAAATTAATAATAAATGGCTTCTTGTTGGTGTTTTATTTCACTACACTTTTTCTTGTGTAAATTGCAATTTTCCATTAACATATTTAATAATCATTAAAACACCAGCAAGCAGACAGACAACGAGAGAAAGCAAATACTCTTGATTTTCAGTTGTGTCTCTTCATGCATTACAAATCTGTATAATACAGGTATCACTATATAGTAGTGATCACAGTGTATTGATGTGGAATTTACTAAACATCTAACTCAGTGGTCCCCAACCTTTTTTATGACCACGGCACATCTGACAGTTTATGAGAGAACCTCCAAAACAGAGAGCCTCCAAAAAGTAGCACAATCAGTGCAGATAAGAAATCCCAGTATAACAAATCACAAAGTGCGAAGAAAACTGCAACATCATGAAACGGAAGAACAGCCCACATTCAACAAACAGCCGCGCTGTGTTCTCGCAAATTTACGAGTAACGACTGGTAAGCAGCATTCTCTCATTAGCTGCACAACTTTTGATATAAAACTTTTGATTTTAATATAAAGTAGAATATTTTGGATGTAAATGTTTGTAAGGAAAATGACGGGAAATAAAAAGCTCTGGTTTTATTGCAACTAAAGCTGTTTATTTTATTTATAAAAATAAATTATTTTTTTTCTGTTTTACAAAGTGAACAGTCAACACTTTTTGGTTTTTTATCAACAAACAACTAATTCATTCATATTTTAGTGATTTATTTATTTATCAAGGATTTGAATAGAATTTTCATTACTGTAAGTTAGCCAATCTTTGCAAGTATTTTAGTTTATCTTCTACCTACTCATATTCCTGCACAAAAGTGGCAACCAAGTCATGCAGTGCATCATATCTTCTCTTTTTTGCCTCTAGAAGGACCTGCCTGTGCATTAGTCAGTGTCATGTGGCAAGCCAGATCCCTCTTCAGTCCATCAAACAAAAACCATACGCTGGGATGACTGCAGTGGAATAGGGAATTAAGTGCATTGTGAAATCCCTCGCAGCAGTTTGTAGTTTTAGGCGACAGTTCAAGAGCTGCATCATGATGATTCCATATTCTTATTTGAAACTGGGGATCTCTACATGCTGCACCCTCAATGTATGTGGAAAAGAAGTACGTGAGCACTTCATTATAGATAGTTATCTTCGTCTGGAAATGTGGCGGCAAGCTCATCAAACACCAGTTACCAGCTGCACAAGGAGAAATAATGCATCAGAACACCAGAAGACCAACTAAAGCGGCCGTCAGAGGTTCAGAACTGAACTACAAAAAATCCAAACAGCACAAATCAAGCTATCTGCAGCAAAACACAGCTGCAGTGAACATACAACAGCATTACTTCCGACCAACAACGAACAGTAATGCAACAAATACATCTGATTGTCACACATGCTGTTTGAAAGTAGCTCCAAGAAGACAGTTGAACCCAGAGCATGGAGGATGAAATCAGCACCTATCAGCAGTAAAGTTACTTCCAAGCAAGACAAGGAGACATTCTTCACCCAAGCAGCTCAGAATCGTGATGCAGTTATTGGCTCTAACCCTAACACACTGGGTATTAAAACGGTTCAGCATAGAGGAAGGAGGGCAAGGCCCTCCAGCATTTTTATAAGTCGACTATGCCCGGAAACAACAGTAGAACAAATTGAAACCCTTCTGAAGCAGCTCAACATACCCGGTAACCTCATAAAGGTCCACACCAGCCATCCATCCTATTCCTTTTTTCGGATTAAGATCAAAAGTCCCAATATAGAAAGATATCTAAACACAGATATCTGGCCCGCAAGTCTCTTGGTAATGCCATCGTTTGGAAATCATAATGAACAACCAGCGGTACAAGCGATCTCGAGACCAGAGACGGGCAGTGTGCCTCTCTCTGCATAGCTAGGCAGCGAACCAGACTGTCCCTTCCAACTTACAATCATGCAGATCAATGCACAACACTCTAGATGCGTTGCTGATGAGATCAGGCTCATTGCAACGGAAAATTTATTTGATATTATATGCATTCAGGAACCTTATGTCTCTAAGCACATTTATGGGCAATCTTCCAAAGTTATGGGATATCCCATGACTACAAGAATCATCCAGTCCTCTGCAACAGATCCTAAATCTGCCATCATCATATTCAACAACAAGCTGGATATCACCGTTATCTCTGGCTTGTGTAATCAAAATTCCACCTGTATTTTAGTCTCTACCAACTTTCTCGTTCTATTTACTGTCACTATATTGTCCACCATCAGCAGATATTAATTTATCACAAAGATATCTAGAACAGGTGTTTACTATTTTAA
Organism: Mastigoproctus giganteus; assembly: GCF_048544385.1. NCBI lineage: Eukaryota > Metazoa > Arthropoda > Arachnida > Uropygi > Thelyphonidae > Mastigoproctus > Mastigoproctus giganteus. The sequence continues at coordinate 205,955,715 of NC_143584.1, read as the reverse complement.
ATCCCACATATTTAATAATTACAACTGATTCAAACTCTAAATATTTCTTATGGTTCAGCAGTGTCTTGGACAACAGAGGTAGGATTTTCGAGGAATTTTTATTTACCTACAATTTAAATCTGCACAACTTACCCAACCAACCGCACACTTTCTCAAACGTCCACGGAGAATCAAACATTGATTTAACCATTTCAACGTCCGCCATGTCCTCGAGGATCTCTGATTGGACCATACATACTGACTACACAAACAGTGACCACCGAGCAATCACTTTTAAGGTATCTCTCCTTCCAAATACTACAGGTCCCCCTCCTTCTCCTTCTCCAAAAGATCCTAGAAGATTTTCTATCAAAACCATCAAAAGGCCTTTATTTATGTCTTCAATTCACCAGGATTTTAACGTTGACACTCGTCGGTCTTTGAACCAGTTCAATGCCTCAGAATATGCATTCTATGTACAGGCTGCCTTACTTCGTGCTACAGAACGCTCCGCTAAGAAGAAAATTAGCAAGCATACTACAGTTCCATGGTGGACAGCTGAGCTTTCCACTCTGCGCAAAAAAATACACAAAGCACGCAGAGACTTTCAACGGAGAAGGTCCTGTCCTGAACCGGAAGTCACCAGACTAAAAAACATCTATAAAGGCCAGCGGAAAGAATACGTAAATACAATTGCAAAACAAAAACTTGCCTCCTGGCAACACTTAGTTCACTCCACAGGAAATTCTGATCCCTGGGGTCTATTATATAAAATTAGCAAAAACAAGTATCACTCTCATGAAGTGTACAACACTGTAGTGAACAACGACACAGAAACCACTAACTGGAATGACTCAGTTAACGCCATCCTGGATCGCTTGCTTCCCCTGGACGATCTCACCACAGAAATTCCAGAACAAATATCTATCAGGAATAGCAACTCAACCTACCACTCCTCATATGAAACGGATCTCTTCACTCTTCCCGAGCTAAAGCTGGCCCTAAGCAAAATAAATATCCATAAATGTCCAGATCTTGTGGAAAATGCTGTAATTATCAAATTTGCCGAAATCTTTTGAAAAATACTTCTATGTACAACAAATGTCTTACTGAGGGGATATTTCCTAATCTCTGGAAGGTAGCTTTGATCAACATTATTCACAAACCGGACAAAAATAAATCTGATCCCAAAGCATACAGACCCATCTCTCTTTTGGCAAACCTTGGCAAACTATTTGAAAGATTGTTAGCACCCAGAGAAGCAGATTTAATTGAAGGTCAAAACTTAATGTCTCCATCCCAATTTGGCTTCAAGAAGCGAAAATCCTGTGCAGCCGCCTTCGTCTCTTTAGTTAACCACATATTAGCTTCGAGGGCTAAATATGAAATGGCCATATTCGTTGATTTCGAGGGAGCTTTCGATTCCCTCTGATGGGAGAGCGCTCTCAATCGTCTTACCAAAGCCAAGTGCTCTCAGCAACTGTTCCAAGTTATTAGAAGCTACTTCCAAAATAGACTCATCCAAGTAATCTCAAAACAGCAGTCTCTCTCAAGGACCATCTCAAGAGGATGCCCTCAGGAATCAGTTCTGGGGCCCCTCTTCTGGAACATAGTTTTGGATAGCTGGCTCACGCAAAAACCTGACAATATATCTGCCTTCGCCTACGCCGATGATTTGGTTCTTCTAATTCCAGGTCGATCGCGTCTTCACCTAGAACAATCAGCCAATATAACTCTTTCTGAGCTAATCAAGTGGTCAAGTATACATAAACTGCGAATATCTGCAACAAAAACAAAACTGATGGTTTTTAAGGGCAAGTTAGATTACAGAAGACCTCCAAATATAAAGATAGACGGAAAGCAAATTCCCTTTTGTTGCTGAATTAAAACATCTTGGCGTAATTTTAGATGACAGGTTAACCTTCTCCTCTCATATTAATCACCTCGCCTCGAAGATTAAGAAGTTCACTGCAGCCATTATTCGCATCTCCAAATCGGACTGAGGACTAAATAAGAAGACTCTCTTGCTATATTATACATCAATATTCGTACCAATAGCAACATATGCTTCGGGAGTCTGGTTTCATAGAGCCGTTAATGTTAAACTCCGTTCCAAGCTCATCTCCATTCAACGGATTATGCTGCTTGTCATGCTCCGGGCCTGCAAGAAAGTGTCCTCTGCTGCTCTGCAGGTCCTTGCTGGAGTCTTACCACTAGACCTGCATGTCATCTTCAAAGGACTATGCTATCGTCTAAAGCACAGAGTTCCCGGCGAGATTCTCGGCATCTCATGCAACCTAACTGCTAACATCAAAGACGAGAAACGGAGAATCTGGAATGAACTCATCAGTGTGTGGCAATCACGATCTGATTCCAGTACTACTGGTCAAGTCACCCGCTCTTTTGTTCCTGCAGTTACCTTCCCTCTCAACAAGAACGTCCGCCAATGGTTTTCGCCCAGCCTAACAACATCGTATATACAAATTTGTACTTACTGGGCACGGTTCCATCAACTCCAAACTATTTCAATTTGGCTTGTCTGATACCAATCTCTGCTTGTGTGGTGCTGAGGAAACCTGGACACCAATTCTGTATCGCTGCAGCCTGTACCACGACGACAGATCTACACTACAAGCTGCTGTCAGCAACTTCTCTGAAGGAAATTAAGTAGCGCTGATTGAAAATTCTCAGTCGTTCTTAACTCTACAACAATTCTGCCCTGCTGTTTTCACCAAAAGAAAGCAACTCTTCTCAAGTTTATAAACATATCAACAACAAGGAACTAACCCAACACCTGCAATGTCTATCGATATCTCTTAAAACTGATATCGCCTGTCATCGACTTTTTTTTTTTTTAAAGCTGGTACCCCGTATCCAGTTTGGGCAGCTGTGGACACAGGATTAGCTAACACCCACTGGTATAGCACTACCTCCAGTGGGTGCGGGTTTCGTTCTTCCTAGGACAGAAAAAGACTGTTGTCTTGTGGTTCCTGTGCCACAATTTATACTTCTGATTAGTTGCGTGACGTGATTTGCTGTGTGAACACGTTACATGTTCATTACATTTATAACATTGTTAACAATGTTATAAATGTATATATCAACGGTGGGCAAATGCGGCTCTCAGAGCCGCATGCGGCTCTTCGTTGAGTTAAGTGCGGCTCCCATTGAAAATTTAAATCCGTTTTTTTTTATTATTTCAGAAATTTTTTCAGTGAATCTTGTTAAATTATAAAAATATAACTAAGTAACTAATATTTTGTTATACGGATTTTATGTTGTGTTTATTTATTTTTTTTTTTGTCTAGATATCTTGCTATTTTTATTTTGATTATAAATAAATCCGTGCGCATTTACACTGCTGGCGCCATCAGTGGACTTGTGCGTAAAAAGTTACGAGTGTAATTTTTCCGCGCCGTAAATTAATTTAATTATTTTGTTTCAATTTCAGACTTTGGAATTAAAGTTATTTAAATTTTTTGATAACATGATCTCAGAAAATATCAAAAAACGAAAATACGAACAAGAAAATAGAATCTTTCAAGAAGAGTGGGTAGAAAATTTTGCTTTTATTGACAATAATGGAAAGTCGTTGTGTCTTATTTGTAAAGTTACAATTGCAAACTACAAAGTAAGCAATTTACATCGACATTACGAAGTAAATCATCCCCACTTTTCAACTCAATATCCATTAAATTCAAAATTGCGAACAGAGAAACTTAAGTCCTTGCAATCTGGTCTTCATAAGCAACAAGGACTCTTGTCTTCTTTTAGTCGCGAAGATGACAGAGCAAACGAAGCTAGTTTTTTGATAGCTTGGAATATTGCTCGTGCCAAACGTCCATATGGAGAAGGAGAATTTATTAAAAGAAACTTGGAAGAAGTGGTTAAAGTTTTGGATCCAGATAATACAAAACTGCATAAATTGATCGCACAGGTTCCTATGTCACGCCGTACAACTGAGCGTCGTATTGGTGCAATTAGTAAAAATGTTGAAAATAGTTTGATGTGTGATTTGAAAAATTGTACAGCATTTAGTTTAGCTCTCGACGAGTCTACAGACATTCAGGATGTTCCACAATTGGCCGTTTTTGTCCGCTATGTATCTGCAGACGTAAATGTGAAGGAAGAAATGTTAGACCTAGTAGCTCTTATCGAAACAACAATTCGCTTTATCGATGTTAGAAATGCGCTTGATGAAGTAATGAATAGGTTTGAATTGCCTCGTGATAAACTTGTAAGTGTTGCGACTGACGGAGCGCCTGCAATGGTAGGGAAAAACCAAGGTCTCATTGGTCTTTTAAACAGCGATCCTAAAATTCCACGTTTCTTACCTCTTCACTGCATAATTCACCGCGAGCATCTCATAGCGAAGTACTTCAAATACGAAAATGTGTGGAAGATTGTTTTGCAGATTTTGAATTTAATTAGAACAAATGCCAAAACACATCGTCAATTTAAGAACTTTTTAGAAGAGTTGCGAAGGAATGACGAAACAGATGAATTGCCCAGTGATTTATCCCTATGGTGTGTTGTAAGATGGCTGTCAACTTACAATGTTTTGGGCCGTTTTGTGGAACTCCTAAATCCTATCATAACATTTACAAAAGAAAAAGGTAAAAAATACCCAGAATCAGAAAATGAAACTTGGCTTTCTGACTTAATGTTCCTTACAGACATTATAGAACATTTGCAAACACTTAATTTGGCTTTACAAGGAAAGGAAAAAAATATTATTGATTTGTCACAAACTGTATTTAGTTTTGAAGCTAAACTTCGACTTTTTGTGTACGATCTTAAGAACAAAATATTTAATCATTTTTTTCCACGAGTAAAAGCAAATATAATTAATATCAAAGAAGAAAAGTTAGACGAATACAAAGAAAAATTGGAAGAATTGCAAGCAGATTTCGAACATAGGTTTGAAGATTTGAAAAGTTTGAAATCTACATTTGCATATTTTGTGAACCCATTTATTTGTGATATTATTGAAGATGGATTTCCAATTTCTGAAATAATATTTGTTGAAAAAGCGGCTGGGCAATTGGAGTTATTAGAGATGAAAGAGGATCAGGCATTGCAAATGCAGCACAAATCTACTAATGTAATTGAATTTTGGAAACTCGTGCCAGAATCAAAATATCCACATTTAAAGAAAGCTGCTTGCCGTCTAATTTCAATTTTTGGTACAACATATTGCTGTGAATCTTTGTACTCCACAATGAAGTTCGTGAAGTCGAAATATCGTTCACAGTTGACCAATCATCATCTCGCTGAATTGCTGCGAACGGCTTTAACAAATTTTACACCAAATTTCAAAGATTTGACCAAAGGTCTTCGTTAAATGTTATACTTTTTATTAATGCATTTTTATTATTAAAATTTTGAAATAATTATTTTGTATTTTCTTTCTCTTAATTATATTTTCTTATATATGTATACTTTACATAGCACTTAAGGCTTGTGTAGAATATGTAATCATATTAATTAAATTAAATTAAATTTGAATTTGTGTATTTAATACTATGTAACTATGGTGTGGCTCTTTATAATATATGAAAAACCGGAATGCGGCTCTCATTGACCTCATGCGTGCCCACCCCTGGTATATATCATTGTATGTATCATTATTATATCATATATATATCATTGTATATATATCGATGTATGTACATAGCGGATTTTCTAGTTTCTGGCTAGGGGCCGCTTGTTGTTTTGGTTAATAAAGAAATAAAGAAGACGCAGGTTGAATTTCAATTCGTCAGAAAAGATGACGGTGTACCATTGCTCTTTTGCCATGAAACATGCGTTTTAGCCCAAGGAAGTCGCTTCTTCCTCATTTGTTAGGTCAACAAAGGCTTCTTCTTGGGCTGATAGGCAACATGCAGATCACCCACATTCCGAAAGCCGTCTTTGGATAGTTCGTGCACTTGTTTCAACAGCATCTCAAAGTCCGGTTTTAGTTCAAGAGCACTAGCATGGCGATTACGAAGGCATAGCCGTTTCAAATATCGACCTTGGGAAGGCGTAGTCACTCTCTTACGGCCTGATCCAAGTCTTCTCTTCACATCACCGGTTTCACGCTTTAATTTCAGCACCCGGGATACTGTTGACTCGTGGCAGCCTATTTTATCAGCGATAGCACGCGTAGACAGCCCTTCCTGGGACAGTGCAACAGCTACACTTTTTTTCCTTGGTGTCAACTGAACATATGGAACCATGCTTACACCTCCACAAAACAGGATACTAATGAGCGTGTATACCCTTCCAACACCGTATTTATGGAAAAGGCTGCCGCAATACCTCGCAATTACTGTTTGATGCAATAGCAGCGTTACCTGACGCAATATCTTTGCTTTGCGACAAACAAAATGACTTTAATCAAACAATATCTTACACGTATCACTACAAATGTTATTTTTATTACAGTGATGCAGTTTTTCTGTCCGACACTGTATATTTATATTAATATAGGCCAAGACAAAATTAACTTAAATTTCGACGTAACGTACATTTTGAATGACAGCAGATACCATTATGCAATAGAGAAAATGTGACACAATAAACTGACTCCTATAAGAGTTGTTAAAGTATCTGTAGCCTTAATTGCTTTAACTCAAAAACAAAACAAATCAACAACAATAGTAGTCAGTCAATGTAGTGAGAACTGCAAATTCGACGAAACTTAAACAAAGAAAAAATCAAAAAGCATAACAAGACATGAGATATCAAACTACCGCATGTTGTCGACAGCAAGAATATGATAGTACCAATATTAATATGTTGTAGGGTTAGTAGAAGGGGGGAGTGTATTGACCATTTTATTTCATATAAAGCAAACGAACCATGCATTGGAGAACATACATCATCATCAGCCATTTTCAATCCACTGCAGGATGAAGGCCTCTCCAGCAACTTTCCAGTTCCTTCTGTTTTGAGCACTGGCCATCCATTTACTACCCACAAACTCATTAATTTCATCTATCCATCTCCGCCTTTGTCTTCCAGGTTTTCTTCTAGCTCCTCTTGGATACCATTCTGTTATTTTCTTAGTCCATCTGTCATCATATCTTCGAGCTATGTGTCCTGCCCAAGATCATTTTAGTTCTTTAGTTTTGATAAGAATGTCCTTTACTTGAGTTTGCTGCCTAATCCATGTGTTTCCCTTCTTATCTAACAGTCTGATTCCCAATATCATTCGTTCCATTCTTCGCTGTGTAGTTCTCAGCTTCTCTTCCATTCTTTTGGTGAGTGCCCAAGTTTCACTTCCATAAGTCATGGTGGGGAGTATACATTGGTTCATTATTTTACGTTTCAGACAAACTGGGATATTGCTCTTCAGTATGTGACTATATTTCCTGAATGCTATCCATCCAAAATTTATTCTTCTCTTGACTTCCAGCCATTTATCATTATTACAGCTAATAACTTGTCCCAGATAAGTATATGACCCCACCTTTTCAATTACTGCTCCTTCAATCATTATTTCCCTTTCTGTGGCATACTTGTTCATCATTACTTTTGTTTTAGCCATATTCATCTTTAGTCCAAAATCCTTACTAACTGTGCATAACTGATTAAGATTTTCCTCTAATTCTTTGGGATCGTGGCTTATGACCACAATGTCATCTGCAAATCGTAAACGGTTTAGGTACTCTCCGTTCACATTAACTCCTTTCTGCAACCAGTCTAATCTTCTGAAAGCTTCCTCAAGGGCAGCAGTAAACAGCTTCGGAGATATTGTGTCTCCTTGTCCAACTCCTTTCTCAATTTTAAATTTCCTACTGTCTTTTTGTCTAGTATAATAAAGGAGGTAGCACTCTCGTATATTTTCTTCAAATCATAATATGTGGGGTTTCTATGCCTTGTGTTTCCAGTGCCCGAAACATTGCCTTATGCTGTATGGAGTCAAATGCCTTTTCATAATCCACAAATACCAGGCAAAGTGGTGTTTTATATTCATTTGACTTCTCCATTAGCTATGACATTACGTGAAGGTGATCCATAGTTGAGAATCCTGTCCTAAAGCCAGCTTGTTCTTTCGGTTGATTCTCATCAAGTATTCTTTCTAATCTGTTAGTAATGACCCTTGTGAACAACTTGTAGATGTGGGATAACAAGCCAATTGGTCTATAATTTCCAATTTCTGATTTATCTCCTTTCTTATGCAGCAAAACTATGATTGCATTATTCCACTGCTTAGGCGTCACACCTTTTCTAATGCACTTTGTGAAGAGCCTTGCCAGTTTTTGTGTTATGTCTCTTCCTCCCAATTTTAACAACTCTACAGTACCTTCATCTTCCCCCGGGGCTTTCTGATTCTTCATTTTCTTCAATGCATGTTCTACCTCATCAGGAAGAATATCGGGTATGTCGTATGTGTTGCTACTTTGCAATCCATGTTCCCCACTGCTGGTATCATTCCCCTGCTCCTTGTATAATTCTCTATAGTAGTCTTCTGCTATTTGAATTATGCCTTCTCTGCTGTTTATAAGTACACCATCGCTATTCTTCAGTTTCAGTATCATTTGTCTTTCTGTATTACTGCTTATGGCTGCTGATTTAAGTCCTTTGTTTTCCCTTAATGCTTGTTCTACTTTTCTTGTGTTACATCTTCTTATGTCCTCTCTGAGTCTCTTTCTAATAGCTTTGCATAACTCAGTATACTCAATTTTCTCCCTGTCAGTGTTTTTCTTGCTTTTCATTTGTCGTCTTCGGTTCATCATGACAAGTGTTTCTTGACTAATTTTTTCTTCTTTGGATTTCTTTTTTCCTATAGGTTTCTTGGGCTTTATCACTTTCAGAAAGTTGTAATATTTCTCGTCGATATCTTGGTCCTGAGCAGTCTGCAGAAGCTCAAACTTGTTCTTAAATTCCAGTACATACTGCTTTTTCTCCTCTTCTGTTATCTCAAAGACCTTTGTATTATTTACTCGAGTCAGTTTTTTCCTTTCCTTTCCTACATCTATATCAAGTGTACATCTTACCATTCTGTGATCACTTCCAACATTTACCTTATTCAGGACGGTAACATCATTCACAATATATCTTCTGTTAGTGAGGATGAAGTCGATTTCATCAGTAGTTAATCCATTTGGACTCTTCCATGTCCACTTTCTGTTCACCCTTTTCTTGAAAAAAGTGTTCATTACTGACAATCCTTGAGATTCTGCAAATTCCACAAGTCTTTCACCTCTTTCATTTCTTTCACCAATTCCAAAATTTCCTATAGTTACCCTTTCTGCGCTGTTTTGTCTTTTTACAACCTTAGCATTGAAGTCCCCCATAATAATAGTGTAGTGGGTTTTCTGCTCATCTAGAAGACTCTCAATTTCGGTGTACATTTCTTCAACCTCTTCATCATCATGGTTCGATGTTGGTGCATAAATCATTATAATCTTTAGCTTGTACCTCTTAGAAATCTTGAGTATTAGTCTTGACACCCTTGGTGATGTACTTTTGAATTCCAAAATGTTGTTTTTAAAATCTTTATGGACCAGAAACCCAACTCCACCTTCACTCCTTTCACTGTTTCCATCGGTGTACAGCAGATTTCCACTTGATAAACTTATAAGTGATTCATTTCTTCTTCTTGTTTCAGCCAAACCGATGATATTCCAATTCACATTTTCTAATTCCTTTTCCAGCTCTAATATAATGTCTTCACCGATGAGTGATCTTACGTTTTAACAGGCCAAGTTCAGTTTCCGTGCATGGTAGCCTGGTCGTACCCAGAGATTCTTAGCACCCTCTGCTTCCACTCTGATCCGCTAGCTGCCGTAAAAAAAAAAAAAAAAAAAAAAAAATCAAATTACTATATTAGGGTTACTCGTAAATGATTACATTAACCCGTATTCGTGTCTGTAAATTGCGTGTGTTCTCTGGTCCATTTGCCTGTTTTGCTGGACGAAAAAACCTGTTTCTGAGGGGAAAAAACCTTGCTATCTACGACTGAGACCGACTAACTCAGCCACGGAGTGAAAAAAGCCCACTAAAGTTCCTCGCGTCATCGACGGGATTCGAACCCGGGCCTTTTCTACCCGGTATGGAGAGGACGGTGACGATACCACTGTGCTACCCACGCAGACTCGCTGCCGTAAAAGGGAGAGTGAAAGCTGCTGGGGACTGAGGGCCATTTATTTTGTCATGCTGTCATATGCTGGAGGGTTTGGTCTTTTCCTCTTCACGCTGACCAGGCGTCTTGATGAGAACCACTCTACACGTTCATTGCCACCTAAGTGACGTAACAGGGCTTACCATCGAGAAGGTGTGCATGAGTGGATTTTAGGGAGGCAGGCCAACCGGACTTCTCCTAAATCTTCTGTAATAGAGAGATATTGGATCCATCAGTGTTTTAGGCTGAGTGTCTGATAACCAGAATACCTGTTCCCCTCAAAGCCCCTACAACCTGGAAGCAAATAGCGAATGCCTAATCCTGTTCATTTTTGAACGGTGATATTGGGTGAATGATAGTACGCAGGAAGATATCAGACTGTTTTAGTGTATCAAGATAGATCGAGGCGGCCCCCATTTTCTTGGCAACCACGGTCATCTTATTTAATCCATCCTTTTCCGTGAGATCACGTTAGCTGATATGAAGCACAGCACAGCACAGCTATTTCATTTTTGAACTAGGACATATTTTGGTAAATGTGGAATAAAAGCTTGTATTGGCAGGATGTGCTCAATGCTACTGAACTGTCGGTGACCCAGTACTTAGCATTAACGAAAAGGAAAGTCATATTGAAAATGTGATTGACTTCACTTCGAATAGAAAATCGAATATATCTACGCCGTTTTTTTTTTTTTTTTTTTTTTGTTAACAACAGGCACCTACCACATGTAGTTCAGTTCGATACGGTTTCAAAAATAAGTGCGGTACCATGTGGGGTTTGATTTTGTTTGAAATAATAATAATAAAAAAAAAATTTCATCGGGTGGCACTTAATGAGAATGAGATGTAGGATCATTCATTTATCAAAATTGTGGATGAATGCTACACATGCATTCATCCACAACGGTCTTACATCGGACTAAACTTGCTACACAAACCGGTTTGAGCGTTACTCAAACTCTACTGACGGAATAAAGATTTTTTATAAGAAAGTGTTATAAAATCTTTTTATAAGAAAGTGTATTTTTAATTACATAGTACCTTCAAAAGTCCTTTTGATCTGGACTTTGAGCTGGACAGGAAAGTTGTTGGGCTTCGTTTTTAATCAAACCACATTTTTATACCCTTCGTTTTCTGTATGTATGTATGTATGTATGTATTTGTCTAGGGCGGAACCTGGAACGTTAGTTCATCTCCGCCTCGTTTCACTTATAAATTACAGGATTCTGCAGAAATAGCCAGAAATGAACTGGCTGTTTGGCTACCCGGAATCATCAGGTCGGAAACGCGCCACCACCACCACGGGAAGGTAGACCAGGGGCTACCAACCAGCAGCAGCAGAAGAGAGGGACGCCAAGAGCCCAACAAAGTACGAGCCAAAGACTCTAGCCAAAAATAGTAAAAAAAAGAGAGAACTTATACAACTATACAAAAATTAAACACTGTACACAAGATTAACCTTAACAGATTGAGGTAAACACAGATGATACTTTGAGGTTTCAAAGTAAACAATGCAAGTATTCTCGTTAAATTTTGCAAATTAACATAAAAAAAAAAAAAAGGCTACACAAGCATTTTAGCCCAGAAGCAGGCACAAACCTTATAAACAGCTTAGGTTAAATGTGACACCCAGTAAGTCCTGCAATCATCAGTAGAAAAGTCACAGTCCATCTCCAAAAAACAAAGTCACAGTCCATCTCCAAAAAACAAAGTCACAGTCCATCTCCAAAAACAAAGTCACAGTCAGTTAACAGCTAACCGAGCAAATTCAGCACAGGAATTGAATTTTCATCGTTAAATTGAGTTGTAGTTGTAAGACACTAGTAGAGTTGAAAAAAAAAAAAAAAAAAAAAAAAAAACACACACACACACACAGCACAAGTCCAAAATTGTAGATCTTGTTGAGAAAAGGATATCATTGCAGTGAAGATGAAGAGACTTGAACTGAATTTGAAACATTCGCAGGTGCAGTCATTGCAGAAAGGATTGCAAGCCTTTTATTGAAGGTTGCCTTAGCAAAATCCTTAAGGGCACGATAACTAGTGGCACTTGATACAAAATTAGGTTCCAATCCTGATGAAAAATTGGGAATTGCATTCTGCAGAGTTACTCGAAATTCATTGTGAGGGACAAGACTACAACACGTGCTGCCAATCTTCCACATCGCCACAATGACAGAGTTCCGTAAGAGACAAGCGAAATTTAAACAGTTTCTTATTTAATGATTTTATTATTATTATTATTATTATTAAAATCAGTTTATTTCCCAAGAAACCTTGGGTCACCCCGGGACGGCTCTGTGCCAGAAGGCTGTGAATATTTACAGACTAAGGTGCGAGGAACACAATGTACAATAAAAAGAGTACATGCGTGCTCGACCCGAGACTTTTACAGGATTAAATATACAATAATATACAAATATACAGTAAATATACAAAATATACAGTAATATATAAAATATATGATTGCATGAAGACAAAAAGTCTTTGTCATATACAAATAGGCAAGTTTAAAAAAAAAAAAAAAAACAGTCAGTCATGTCCAGGAGCAGATGAGTATTATAGATTCATTATCTGCTAGCAGTTCTTGAGGATTTCCTTCCTGTAGGGCTTGTCTTCACAGAACCTATCAGGGTGGATCCTAAATTTATTGAAGATCCGAAGACAATTGGCTGGAAACATGTTCCTCAGGGAATCAATACTTGACAGCGAAAGACGCAGAGGGAGACAGGAGTCGGGGTGCTCCCCTCTTGCCCTCCTCGGGCCAGAGATTAATGTGGATACCGATGGAGCATCAATTCGCCTCGTTATAAGCCGTACAAGCGTGAGGACATTTTTTGTCATGATGATATGTCTCCAGGGAGTGGTGCCCAGATTTGCTTGTAGGATCGATCTGGAGATAGTTAGGGGGTAGCCTACCACCCTGTTCATCCATCTAAGCAACCAGTACTCTAAACTGAGATACTTCTGAAGGTATGAGGCAGGGGCAGATGACCAAATTTCTGAAGCATAGAGAGGAATCGGCGTAATACACCTCAGGATGTGTCGAACAAGCAGCGCTGGCTGATGCACACCAACGAGCTCTTGACGCACTGCCCAAAGAGCAGCATACGTCTTCTGCCTCATCCTGACAAAGTGAGGCTGAAATGTGAGCCCAACATCCCAGGTAAGGCCAAGATCAGTATGAGAGGTCACCTTTTGCACCGGTTCCCCACTAACAAAGATTTGGATATCATTTTTGACTTTCTTCTTGGTTATCGTCATTTGCGCTGATTTGGAAGGGCTCAGATGCAGCCCAATTGTGGCAAGATAACTTTCCAAGCTCAATATCTGCCTAAATTCTTGTTGGTTGATATCATGAATCTGATGATTATGATCTGAGCTCACGTAGAACTTCAGATCGTCGGCAAAAGAGACAAAATTCGGATTCTGAGCAAGGAAAGGCTTCAAAACTGCTGAAAATAGGATAGCTGACAGTACGCTTCCTTGTGGGATGCCTCTTGAGACGTCAATAGTTACTTGAAAGTCATTGTGGGTCACAGACAGGTGTCTAGGAAGTAAAATAGACTTCAAAATTTGAAGTAAGGTATCTGCCAGGCCGAAGTATGATCCATGTCTTGATAACAAATAGGAGGTAAACAAGTCAAGGCTAAACCAGACGTTTTCTGGGATAGGGCATTACCGTGCAGGAACGTGGAGCGACCCATTGCCATAGTACATTAACTGCTACATTAGTAAAAACTTTTATGGACTATTTTCATATCGCGGTCGACTTAGTCAGTCCCAAGCGATGATGTATAGTTTCTATTATTTTACAAAACAAACCGAATAAAGAATACACAATTTACCGACACTGTATACTAAGCCCTCGTGGCCGTCTAGGCACAATTAAAAAAAAAAAAAAACAGCGAGTTAAACAGAGAAATAAAATGTTAATAAGCACTTTTACAAAAGGACACTACAGCACCTAGAGGAGGCGGTCAAGAGTACTGGAAAATAAATGACGCACAGGGATTTGGTTGCTACATCATGACAAATAAAATTAGTAAACTCAAACGCTCGCTCTGTGCAACGATATCCGACCAAGTAAAATATGTCCCTGTTTTCCAAAGTCCGTATTTCCCTCGGGGGTGATCCCAGGTACGGCTATAACCCCCTGTGATCAAAATAATTCGAATTTTTTTACTGCTACTTGATTATTAAAGCTTAGTCGGTCAATAGTGGCGGGGAACCACACAGGTGCCCCTCTAAAATAATATTCCCTCCTCGCGTTAACCGCTAATCAATGATTAAAATTTTCTTAAAGAAATTGGATGCGAGAACCTCCCATATGCTCCATCACTGTTTTCACAACTATTTGGATTTTTATTTAAGAACGGCATGGTATCAGACAAACACTGATGCTGTGTTTGTTTAAAGTTTCAGGTTGTTTGTTTTCCTTCTCTCACTAGGTCAATAAACATCTATCGTCTTACCATAGTTGTTTCAGAAATATTTGTTGTTTTTCATCTTAAAAACAATGACAAGAAACTCAATATTCTCTCAAAATGGCCGCTACCTTACGGACACTAACATACGCAATTTCAAATTTCGCACACTGTGAAGGGTGCGCGCCAAATTTCAAATATATTTTTAAATAAGCCAAAATGAAAGTAACTAATGGTTCTAATATACATAAAATTTTTAGTTCTTATTAATATTTATAAACATAAGCAGAACTATACATATGTGCAAGTCCTGAGCTCTCTCTCTCTCTCTCTCAGGGTAACTCAAATTTTTTTTGGCTGATGCAGCATAAGCCTCAAGCTTCCTTGCACTATATGACTAATAATAAAAAAACGCAGTTGAAATTTCAAACACTTTGAAACCGAAAACAAAAGAGACTGATGCTCTTATTTTCTATATAATGAGGGGTTTTTGTAATTTTTAGCAAAACTAATAATTTTTTCTGAAAATAAAAGATGCAAAAAACGCAGCTTATTTTAAAAATGTTACCAATTTTTTTTTTAATTTAAAAAATTAGATATAATAAGCACTGCAATTCATTAAGAAAATATGAAATACTGACACTGTTCAAGTAGAATTTAAAAAAAAAAAAGTTTTCTAAACATTAAAAAGAATATGGGCACTTGTCAGGCGACCATCACTGTCGGATTAAACGTTCCCGGAACACCTGTTTAGTTCCTTTCCTTTAGAAAATCCTGGGATTTCCCTCTTTTGCCCATATATAATTCCCTAGTGCGTTCTTTTTGTTTTAGATTGGTACGAACATTTCATGCCCTCCGGAAAAAAAATTAAATTAAAACATTCTTTTTATGTAAGTCATATAAAATGTACATATATACTTCGAACTTAAACATCTTGCATTCAATTTATTACAAGCGGTTGCTCCTTAAAGAATTCGCTTTTGGACCGGAAGGAAGTGAAATCAACACATGAATGATTCACTTATCTACAGTGGAATTAATCAGCCCTCCTTCTGCTCAGTCTTTCCGGATCCCCATTTGATAGTTAAAAGTCGGGTTATACGGCAGGATGTTCTTCCTGCGGCCAACCAACATAAAAATCAAGATAATAAGTTGAAATCGGTTTCTGTTCAAGAAATCGATTTCAACGTTTATTATCTTTCTATAACAAACTTAAATGTTAAGAAACGTTTAAGTTTGTTATAGAAAGAATTCTGTAAAACACCTCCCTCAAGAACAACTATATTTTAAGAGCATCTTAATTAGGAAAAAATTCAGGGAAAGGGTGTATATATTCACCACTATATTTATGAAAAGAAAACCCAATTAATAAAATTTGCCAAATGGTACATAGAACTTCGTAAGTTTTACAGTAATGAGAAAATGTAATTCATTTTTTCGAAAAGATCATAATTTTTTAAGAATCTCAAAATATATATATAAGGTAGTTATGTGAAACGTGGAAATGACAAAAAAGTGTTTCCTTTAACACCCTTTTTGGTTACAATGACTATTAGGCTGGTTCTGTTTTGGTTACAGTGGTGCCCACTATGTCGGGGAATTTTCCAGTATCTTCTACTTCCCTTATATCAGTAACTTATGAACAGTCGCAATATGGCCACTGCAGCCCTTGCTCCATTAAACCCCTAATAGCATTAACAGTCTTCTTCCCTTGTACCGCTAGCAGCAAGGCTTATTGAATATATTTAAAAAAAAAAAAAAGTTTTCCAGACATTAAAAAGAATATGGGCACTTGTCAGGCGACCATCACTGTCGGATTAGAGGTTCCCCGGAACACTTGTTTAGTTCCTTTCCTTTAGAAAATCCTGGGATTTCCCGCCTTTCCCCATATGTAATTCCCTAGTGCGTTCCATAAATTTGCTTCCTTTCTCGCAATACACTGAAGTTCTTGATAACCACCTTCGAGTTGATGCAGTCTACACAGATATATTTAAGACATTTGATAAAGTCCCGCACGAACAACTTCTGGAAAAACTTAAGCTATATGTTTAGTTCCTTTCCTTTAGAAAATCCTGGGGTTTCCCGCTTTTCCCCGTATGTAATTCCCTAGTGCATTCCACAAATTTGCTTCCTTTCTGGCAATACACCTCTGAAGTTCTTGATAACCACCTTCAAGTTGATGCAGTCTACACAGATATATCTAAGACATTTGATAAAGTCCCGCACGAACAACTTCTGGAAAAACTTAAGCTATACGGTATCCGTGACCCTTTGCTCTCATGGTTACGCAACTATATTACGCATCGTTCCTTGGGCGTTATCATCAATCAAGTGAACTCAAACTGTTTTATATCACTAAGTGGAGTACCACAAGGCTCCCCTTTAGGTCCTCTACTTTTCATTGTTTTCGTAAATGATCTTCCTTCTTTCATCTACACCACCAAAGTTCAAGTTGCTCTCTATGCAAATGATCTTAAGATCTACTCAGCAGTGAAGGAGATTACCGATTCTCAACAGCTTCAATGTGCTCTCAATAAATTCTCTCTGTGGCTATCTCTGAATGGCTTGTCTGCTAACCTCTCGAAGTGCAAAGTAATCTCTTTCTCATCCGGCAGATCTCCACAACTAATAAACACGGAGTATACTATTAACTCTGTGATCATCGAAAGGTGTGACCAAGTTAACGACTTGGGGATTCTCTTCTCCAGCAGTGCTAAATTCGATGCCCATGTCCTTAAAATCACCAGAAAAGCATTCAAAGCACTGGGATTCATCAAACGTAACACCTACAAGTTCATAAACTACAGATATGCAGTTATCCTTTATACAACTATTGTTCTGCCAATCCTTGAATTCAGTTCACCAATCTGGAATCTTCATACAAAGACTTCAACTAACAAAACTGAAGCAGTCCAAAAAATTTTTGTCCATTCCCTTACGTACCGTAATCCTCTATTCTATCACTCAATGTATTATGAATCGCTGTGTGATTACTTTCATCTGAGGCCTCTGTGCACTAGAAGAGTTACTGCTGACATCACCCTTCTAGCCAAAGTAATCACTGTAACTTATGAAGCATCTGATATCCTTAGCAAAATTAACTTCAATGCTCCTTATAGACAAGTCAAGAACCTTACATCGTTTCGCCTTAACTCTGCCACCACGGACTTCATGTCCACTGAACAGAATCAGCAAATCAGCAAATGACTCTCTCATTGACTTGTTTGACAACTCCCAACGAGTGATGAACTCCATCCACATGCCTCTTCTCTTAAACTGCAGAGTGACTTCTCTTAAACTGCAAAGCTCTGATCTAATTATTGTAGTGTATTATTATTATTTGTTTTATTACTATTCTATTCTATAACTGATTAATTACTTGTTTTACCCGGAACTTAACTTATTGCAATCCTCTATTTGTACATATGATTTTAATGTTTGAATCTATATCAATTTTATCTTTCTGTTGGATCCCTTATTATTGTTATTGCGTTCATTGTTCTGATCTCAGATACACTGTTAATGGTTACCTGTTGTGTATCTTGTTATAAATAATAAAAATAAAAAATATCACAAAATATATTCACAAAATATATCACATAAAATTAACTCTTTAAACTTAAAATTTAATAAATTTAAAATGTTTAAACTTTTAATCTATGTTATTCTTAAATTTATGAAAAAATGCTATTTAAAAGATATAAAATTATCGTAGTTCTTGTTCTGTAAATTTCTGAGCATCGACTGTTTTGGTCATAGTGAGCTGATTCATGTAATTTACAGTTGTATTATGAAACAAATTATTACAGTGTATTATGAAAACAAATTTATTACAGTGTATTATGAAAACAATTATTACAGTGTATTATGAAAACATTTATTAATTAACTTATAAATACTCGAAAAAGAAATTAAAAAGGAAGATAAGCAGCTTCAATTGCACAATTCTTAAAAACTCGATTTCTATCTCCACTGCGTCAAGTCCATTGCGTCTCCCTCCTCTGCATCTAAATCCTATTAATAAATTAGGCCCTTTCATCCCCAAGCTTGTCAAGCCTCGTATACGGTCACGATATTTTTGAATCACTGTTAAGTGAAATACCTACATATTATTTATACGAATAATGTAAATTTTTTCCTTGTTTAAATATTGCATTTCTGTATTTTCCAACTCGCCTAGAACGAGCTTCTCCACTCCCTTCATTTTCCATCACTTCCCAACTATTTGCCAGTTCCCTTAACCACTCGATTGCCAGGAGACTATCATGGTTAAATAAGTTAAAAGTCCTCAAAACATGTCCCGAAATCCCCACCACCACCACCTCGTTGTACTCGAAGCGCCATAGGTTACAGAGTTACAATAGACACTTCCCAAATGTGACTTTGGACACTCAACTCGCTCCGACATTGACCTTTGGTGTATTCACAATTCATATCGAGATAAGATATTGGCCTATCTTTCTGTATGCAAAGGACAGGTATGGAAGTGCCAGACCTAGTATGCTGATGTCACGTTATGTGCTGCTCAATTTGTAATCTTGTGTTCTAATTCCTGTCGATCCTCTTTTCTGATATTTTTGACGTGTTTTTACTGTTTGTTTTATTTATTTATTTATTTCTTATTTATTATTGTTTCATTATTTTTTAAATTAATTAATTTTTTTAGCTTAAGATTTCGCGATTAAGAACCTTAGCAATAAAGAAGCTTATTTTTTTAAAACTATGATTTGCCCTGCCTGTGGCAAGTCCTAGAAGTGCATATACAAAGTGGCTAAAGGCACAGGGGTCTATCTCGCTATCTTTTTGAGTTAGGCAATTTGTTATAAATGAACCATTTTTTTAAAATCATATTTGGGCTGAACTTTTTTAATTTGATGTTAAAATTTGACTAAGTATTACCCTTCAGATTTACAATTTCTAATTTAAAAAACTTTGCCAAATCAAACTGCTTTTTTCTCAATGGGAAAGTTGTTCTCCGTCGTCGGTTAAAAACATCAACGGCGTTCAAAAACATCAAACATCAAAATAAAATTGTTCGTTTATTTTGTTCGTTTAGTTTGTTTATTTAAAACAAACAATTTTATTTTGAAGAAAAAAAAGTAATAAGCATAATATCACAACCGTCGTAGCAGAGACGCGGAAAAATGCGTACGGAAGAACGAACGTGACATATAACTTGTGTTTATCTTGTTTATCTTCAAATAAAATTGGTTTATGTTGTTTCAGAAGTACAGCAATGACGTTTATAGACTAAATCGAAGACGGATAAAAATTTTCCCAGAAACAAAAAACAGCTGATTAAGCAAACGTTTAATTTAGAAATTATAAAATCTAAGTGGCAACACTTAGTTCAGTTTTAAGAACTTCAAAATTTTCAGCCCAAATATGACAAAAGAGGTCCAGACAAAAAATTTAGTAAACCTAAAAATAATAAAAAAAAAAAAAAACGTTCGTGTTTATACTTCAGCACGACCACCAGGTCAGTGGAGTTTACACTAAATCATCAATACAAATGTTAATAAGCGATATAGACCTCTGTGCCTTTTAATTGAAACATCTTGTATGCCGAAGGTGCCGCTTATACAGGGTGATTCACTACCAGTGCGACAAACTTGCAGGAGGTGTAGGGGGCACAAAGACGAATCGGAATCACATAGCATTGCAGGGTCCGAAATGCCTTCGTCATGCGGTAGAGGACGTTGAACGGGAGGTCGCGTGAACAGTGATCCCGCTGGAAGTCAGCATTTGCGAACCGGTTCCCGAGGATGGACGAGTATTCAAACGTTGAACTGGCTGACATGCACCTAACGTATGGAGCTACAGCCTGTAACGGGCGCGCCCCTCTGCGCTTGTACCAGGAACGTTTCCGGCACAGGCGTGCTCCTCATCATACGATTTTCGCACGTGTGCACAAAAGGTTACGTGAGACTGGTTGTTTCACGAGAGGTACCATGAATCGAGAACGAACGACGAGGACGCCAGACAATGAGGAGAATGTCCTGTCTTGCAGAAGGCAATCCGAGTACGAGTACTCGAGCGATAGGCCAACGATTGGGTATTTCCCAATCCACTGTATGGAGGATACTGTCAACAAACCAAATCAGTTCATACCATATGCAACGCGTCCAATCATTGGAGCCTGCGGATTATCCACTCCGGAGGACTTTTGCTACTTGGTTTCTTCAACAGAAACGGTTCGCAAATGCTGACTTCCAGCGGGATCGCTGTTCTCGCGACCTCCCGTTCAACGTCCTCTACCGCATGACGAAGGCATTTCAGACCCTGCAATGCTATGTGATTCCGATTCGTCTTTGTGTCCCCTACACCTCCTGCATGTGTAGGATTCCCTCAACCCCATCTTACCACACGCTCTACCTACCCGCACTGGTATAACAGCGAATTAATACATAAAATTAAATCCAAAGAATTTTATAGAAACAAATATAAGCAATCAGGTGACAGCCAATATTACGAAATATTCAGCCAACTCCGCAAAGAAGTGAAAACGCTCATATTAAACTCTTACAATATGTATACAGAGTCAGTTCAGGATAGTCTGCTTACTCACAGAGATATCAAACCATTCTGGAATTTCATGAAGCATAAGAATATAACCAGTAGAAAGTTACAACTCCATAACGCAGATGGAATTCTCTTATCTGACGAATTCAGTATTGCTCAAGAGTTTGCCAAACACTTTTCTAGAATTCAAACAAATGATACATTGAGACCTGCCTCATTTCCTGACTTCACACCTGTTAAAGATGATATCCTCATTAACCTCTTTATCACTGATGAAGATTTAAATTTGGCATTAAAAAGTATGAGAAATGACTATACTAGAGGCCCAGATGACATTCCAGGCTTATTTTGGAAAATGACTGTCACTACATTAAAACCCCTCATACTGCGGATCTTCAACTTGTCTCTCAGGCTGGGGAAGTATCCTAAGCACTTTAAGCAGGTCAATATAGTTCCTATTTTCAAAAAAGGTGATAAAAATGACGTATCTGATTACAGACCCATAACCTTGCAAAACAGCCTGGCTAAACTCTTCGACACAGCAGTACACAAACATCTCTTCGAATTCTTCAGGCCTTTCATCGATCAGAATCAACATGGTTTCTGCAGTGGCAAGTCAGTAGTCACAAATTTACTTCCTTTCTGGCAATACACCTCGGAAGCTCTTGATAACCACCTACAAGTTGATGCAGTCTACACAGACATATCTAAGGCATTTGATAAAGTCCCGCACGAACAACTTCTGGAAAAACTTAAGCTATATGGTATCCGTGACCCTTTGCTCTCATGGCTACACAGCTATATTACGCATCGTTCCTTGAGAGTTATCATCGATCAAGTGAACTCAGACTGTTTTATACCACTAAGCGGAGTACCACAAGGTTCTCCCTTAGGTCCTCTTCTCTTCATTGTTTTCGTAAATGATCTTCCTTCTTTCATCTACACCTCCAATGTTCAAGTTGCTCTCTATGCAGATGATCTTAAGATCTACTCAGCAGTGAAGGAGATTACCGATTCTCAACAGCTTCAATGTGCTCTCAATAAATTCTCTCTGTGGCTATCTCTGAATGGCTTGTCTGCTAACCCCTCGAAGTGCAAAGTAATCTCTTTCTCATCTTGCAGATCTCCACAACTAATGAATACGGAGTACACTGTTAACTCTGTGATCATCGAAAAGTTTGACCAAGTTAACGACTTGGGGATTCTCTTTTCCAGCAGTGCTAAATTCGATGCCCATGTCCTTAAAATCACCAGCAAAGCATTCAAAACACTGGGATTCATCAAACGGAACACATACAAGTTCAAAAACTACAGATATGCGGTTATCCTTTATAAAAACTATTGTTCTGCCAATCCTTGAATTCAGTTCACCCATCTGGAATCCTCACACAAAGACTTTAACTAACAAAATTGAAGCAGTCCAAAAAAATTTTGTCCGTTACCTTACGTACCGCAATCCTCTATTCTATCACTCAGTGTATTATGAATCGCTGTGTGATTACTTTCATCTGAGGCCTCTGTGCACTAGAAGAGTTACTGCTGATATCGCCCTTCTAGCCAAAGTAATCACTGGAATTTATGAAGCATCTGATATCCTGAGTAAAATAAACTTCAATGCTCCCTGTAGACAAGTCAGGAACCTTACACCGTTTCGCCTTGACTCTGCCAACACGGACTTTATGAAGTTCAATCCACTGAACAGAATCAGCAAATCAGCAAATGACTCTCTCATTGACTTCTTTGACAACTCCCAATCACTGATGAACTCCATCCACAAGTTTGCCTCTTCTCTTAAACTGCAAAGTGACTAGCTGACATCTAATTATTGTAGCTTATTATCTGTTATATTATTTTTCTATTCTCTAACGGATTAATTATTACTTGTGTTACCGGTAACTTAACTTAATACAATCCTCTTTTGTACATATGCTTTTATTGTTTTAATCTATATCAATGTTTATCGTCCTGTTGGATTTCATATTATTGTTATTATGTTTATTGATCTGATCTCAGATACACTGTTAATGGTTACCTGTTGTGTATCTTGCTATTAATAAAATAAAATAAAATAAAATGTTTGTCGCACTGGTAGCGAATCACCCTGTATGCAAAATACAATATAGTGGAATGTTTTGTTCCATTAAAATTGTTTACGAGACGTATTGTTCAATGTAAACAATGAATTACAAGGCCGATAGACAGACCACAGCCCGTTTGCCACAATGTGACATGATACGAACAGCGTTTGAAAAGTTTGTGGCCTGAGTATGAATCGTTTATTTGAGGAGCCTGGTAACATGTTACTTTTCAACATTGTCCCCTTTGGAGTCAATACCCTTTTGCCACTGAGGCTGCAATGCATTGATTCCAGCTGCAAAGAAATTTCTCATCGGCCTACAGGACTACATCCACTAAGAAATGACGACACTGTCGATGGGAAAATATATGCCAGTCAGGTATTTCTCCAAATTAGGAAATAGGTGAGAGTCCGATGGTGCTGGATCTAGTAAATATGGAAGATGGTCCAAGATTTCAAAGCTATGGTAATGAGAGACTTGTGAGCAGGCGTTGGCCTGGTGGAACAAGATTCCTTTGCCGAGTTTTTCTCGGCGTTTGTCTTTAATGTTTTAACGTAAATGCCACACAAGGTCTGAGTAACATGCCCCTGTAATCGTCTGGCCTTTCTGAAGGTCTTTCTTTAGCATTAATCCCTTTTTTCCACTAGCAACACTCCATCAGCATCCCAAAAAAAAATCGATGCCATTACATTGCCAGTAAAAGGAATCGACTTAGCTTTCTTTGTAGGGGAGAAGATCGGTATTTTCACTGTTCGGACTCCCCCTTTGTCTCTGAATGAAAGTAATGGCCCCTCGTCGTATCCATGGTCACAAATCTTGAAAGGAAATTTGATGGATATGTTGTAAACAATGCAAATGTTCACTGGCAACGCTTGTTGCCTTTTAATCTGCTCTCAACAACTTTGGGACCCAACGTGCTGACACCTTTTTCATAGGATAACCTCTGCTATTATATGATACACAGATGAGATGCTCTCAAGACACTGGCAAGGTACCGAACTGTCACTCGTCGATCACTTATCACCAGATCATGCACATTGTCAACAATTTCTTGAGCGATGGACGTTGAAGGTCTTCCACAGCATAAGTCATCTTCCAGGCTTTCTCTCCCTCGTTTAAATTCTGCTCTCCACTTCTTAACTATGGAACAGGAGAGGCATCGTCCTCCAATCTTGTAACTATATCCTCATTAACTGCCTTTAGCATTAATCCCTTTTTTCCAGATATTGGATGACTATACGGTGACTGATTTTGTCCATCTTTCCTCATTCATGCAATTTTGTTGACATTAGGACCTATTATAATAAAATAAGTTATTGAAACTGCATGAAACTTGATGGGTTACTATTTGAATTGTTATATATTATGTACGAAACGTTCATACGTTTCGGCCAGGAACTTTTCAAACCCTCGTCGTATTAAAAATGCGAAAACTGTGCGAGTGCATTGACCGGGAACTGGCAAATTCCAACGCTTTGTGAGAGAATGGAAGTAGGGAATGGTTTTTGTACAATACTGTCCACTTTGCAGGCTGTGACGAGTTGTGTGTAACGTGACCACCCAGATACCTTAGAGACGAGCAGAAGAGTGTGAAACTGGATCTCTATTCGTAACATATTATAAATTAACAGCAGGAATAGCCTGGCTTCTTACAGCAGACTGCTGCCAATGATAAATCAGGATAGTCAGGTTAATTAATGACCCATCTCGTACAAATTCTCTTCATTCTCTCTGTCTCCTGGACATTTAGATTCAGCTGCATATCTTTTCTATAAATACTTTCATGAGCACTGTCCTTCTCAATTGGCATCTGTAATTACCCCGCCCTCTTCCAAATCAGTCCAAACATATGCAATAACCAGCCAGCATCCATTTACTTATAATCACTTATGAATCTCTTATAAGTTTATCAAGTGGAAATCTGCTGTACACCAATGGAAACAGTGCAAGGAGTGAAGGTGGAGTTTGGTTTCTGGTCCATAAAGATTTAAAAAACAACATTTTGGAATTCAAAAGTACATCACCAAGGGTGTCAAGACGAATACTCAAGATTTCTAAGAGGTACAAGCTAAAGGTTATAATGATTTATGCACCAACATCGAGCCATGATGATGAAGAGGTTGAAGAAATGTACACCGAAATTGAGTCTTCTAGATGAGCAGAAAATCCACTACACTATTATTATGGGGGACTTCAATGCTAAGGTTGGAAAAAGACAAAACAGCGCAGAAAGGGTAACTATAGGAAATTTTGGAATTGGTGAAAGAAATGAAAGAGGTGAAAGACTTGTGGAATTTGCAGAATCTCAAGGATTGTCAGTAATAAACACTTTTTTCAAGAAAAGGATGAACAGAAAGTGGACATGGAAGAGTCCAAATGGATTAACAACTAATGAAATCGACTTCATCCTCACTAACAGAAGATATATTGTGAATGATATTATTATTATTATTATTATTAATATCAATTTATTTCCGAAGAAATGTCCATTCACAGCTATGCAGCTAGAGGACTTGAGTTACATACAGAGATAAAACATAAAATACAGACAAATGCATTGTATACAGAGCCAGATGCAATATACGGCTTTAAACAGCCACTGGTGAAGATACAAAACAAAGTTACAACAAATACAAAAACAAAGTTACAACAAATAAAAGTGCATACGGATACATCGGAGCGTGGATAGTGCGGCATCAGAGTCCACCTAGAGCATGACTAAGGCATACATGTCTGCAAGAATGGAAGATCTGTAGGTTCTGTCCTTGCAAAGTTTCTCAGCGTCTATGGCTAATCTATTAAATATTTGGAAGGAGTTATGTGGAAACATGTTGTCCAAGGAGGACATGCTACGCAGCTTCGATCTGTATGGGGAGGTGTTGGACTGGCATCTTCTCCTGTCGGACGGTCTGGCGATGATATCCCATATATCAGGTGAGCTCAGTTTTCCGGATAGAAGCTGAGAGAGGGTAAGAAGGTTCCTAGAGATGATGTGAGACCTCCAAGGAAGCGTATTAAGATTGGTGACCAGAACAGATTTTGAGATTGTAGGTGTTAGCCCGGCAACCCTATTTAGCCATTTCAAGATCCAGAATTCCAGGGAGAGGAACCTGGCTTGGTATGATGAGGGTGCTGAGGACCATATAGTCGAGGCATATAAAGGAATTGAGAAAATGCAACGAAGAATGTATTTGATGATAAGGTTCGGTTACGGAAGTTGGAGATCTCTTGTTTTACTGCCCATAAAGCCGAATATGTTTTCATTCGAGTGGCATTAAAGTGAGGCAAGACGATGAGGTCTTTGTCCTAGGTGACACCCAAATCTTTATGTTGGGTGACTTTTTTAACTGGAGAGTTCGCTATAATGATGTTCACATCATTGGTATTTTTCTTCTTGGTGATAGAGAGTTGTGCAGTTTTCTCTTTATTAATGGAGAGCCCAATCGCATGAAGGTAGTTTTCCAGTTCATGTAGCTGTCGGTTGGAGCTCACAGTAATAGACTGGAGAGACTGGGGGCATTTTGTGATGATGAAGAACTTAATATCATCTGTGTAGGTAGTAAAATTAGTACGGTTTGATAGGAAGTGTTCTAAAGATGCGGCGAAGAGGGCGGCAGAGAGAACGCCCCCTTGGGGGAGCCGTCTGGAGCAGAGAATGTGGTGATTATGGTTTTGATTTCTGATCCATAGGGTCCTGGACTGCAAGAGTTTCCTAAGGAGAACTAGGATGTTGCCAGAGATTTTGAAGTAGTTGCACAGTATGGTACATAATGCATGGGTGGACAGATTGTCAAAGGCCGCCTTAATGTCGAGGAACACAATATCCAGTTGCTCTTTGTTGCTTAAGGTACTTTCAATTCTGAACAGTGTGTCCAAGAGGTTGGTGATCGTGGATCGTCCAGATAGTACACTATGGAGGTTTGTGGCCGAACACGAACATGTGATGGGTGAGAGCAGGAAGTATGGCTTTTTCCAAGATTTTGAGGAAAGTGCATCCTACGGAAATTGGTCTGTTTTAGGCGATTTTGGGTTAGACTTTTTTGGAACGGGAGAAACATAATATGTGTTCCAGATAGCAGGGTAAACTCCTGTTACGAGGACAGAATTGAATGCGTCAAGCAAGAGGTCAATGATGCATAGTTTAATAATGAAAACAGGGAATCCATCCGGGCCAGTGGTAGACTTGTTGGGAAGACTGTTGATGACCTCAGTAAGGCGTTCCTTTGTGATGGCTATTTTATCCAGTGATGTCTGGTTAGCTGGTACCTGAATCCACCAAAGGGGTTTGGGGCAGGTATGGGGCTTAGTTTCGAGCGAGTTAGCCCATGCGAGGAAGATGTCAGTGGTCATGGGGGACTGTTGGTTGTTGTTGGTTGTTGTTGACTTGTTGGTGAAGATTCTTTTCCCAAGTTTCATTCTGTGTGCAATCCAGTCGTTCTGCGCCTTCCTCCGAATGCGTAGGAAGCGTGCCCGATGTTTTTTTATAGAGCTGGTAGTCGGCTAGATCCCGTGTTCTTTGCCATTTCCTGTATAGTTTCTGTTTCATGATGAAGGCGAGTTTTGCTTCGCTGGTAAACCAGTTCTTGGTCCTGGGAGACAGGCGTACAGATTTGGAGGCCCCTTCACGGGCGACGTCTTTTAATGAGCTAAATTGGTAAGCGTTTGATCAGGATGGCTAGCAGCAATTTTTTTCCAGTCTGTAGCTTTTAGTCTTTGTAGGATGATTTGAGGTTGCATATATTTTAATGAGAAGATCCTGAGTTGGGATTCTTTATGGTCATGTTGTTCTAGTTGTCGGGGAGAGCATAGGCTTTCACTATCAAAGGAAATTGGGAGGTGATCTGATGCAAACTTAAAAATCGGCGTCGTGAGAGTGAGATGGTCAAGGTTATGGAATAAGAGGTCGAGGTTTTGATGTCGTCTTGTAGGTTGCGTATGGGTTAGTCTAAGGCCTAGAGTTGAGAAGGAGCATACGACGTCCTTAATAAAATTTAAATTTTCTGTTTATACTCCGGGACGACCAAACGGTCAGAGGACTTTACAAGATACACAGAATACAAGAAACAGCACCGTATTCAGCAGTCACGGGCTTGAACTCCGGTCACTCAAGGCACGTGTACTTATGCACCCACACGCCTGACCACTGGCTACGGCGGCCTTCATAGCAGCTTCGTGTCTTGGGGAAGGCATGTTGAAATCTCCTAAAACAAAGGTGAGCATGTGAGGCTTGAGGTGGGTTATAATCCAGGTAGTTAGCTCATCCCTTGTGTCGGGATTATGGTCAGGAGGTAAATATACAGCTACAACTGTAGTTCTCACTTCTTTGACTTTAAAAATTGCAGAAATGGCTTCAAATGCAGGGGAGTCGCTGAGTTGTACACACACAAGGTGATGGATGTCTTTGTAAATGATGGAGACGCCACCTCCACGTCTGTGGTCCCTGCCGTTGCAAACACTTCTGTAATGGTGGGGAGTGGCCAAGTGGGTGAGTTGTCTTCCATGGTTAAGCCAAGTTTCCTGGATACAGATGAAATCATATTCATCGAGCAGGAGGAGAGATTGCAGAGGGGCCAATTTGTTAACAATACTGCGCACATTTTGCGAGAAGACCCTGATTGTGGGGCATGGATGGAGGTTTTTTGGAATAGATGATTGCTATTGTAGAGGACGAGTAAACAGGGATTGCTAAGGGGATGGCCTTTTTTCGTCAGAGAAAGGTCTGATAAGTATGCCTGGAGGCCAGAAGTCGGAATCCAGAACATTTTCGTAGGCAGAGGGTTTTTCGTAAGGCTGAACACCTTACTAGAAATGAGGCGTAGCCAGTTTGCCTAGTTTTAAGCTGTTTTACTTCTATGGAGACATTGTGTTCCTCAAGAAACATTCTCTTTATGGAATCGGGGCTTGTAGAGGGTCCAAACCAGGAGACAAAAATCTTGGTTCTGGGAAAGGCGACAGAGATGTCATATTTCTCTGCGAGCGTCTGTTTACTGGGGTGAGTCTTTGATAATCGCTTGTTTGCTAACGTAGAAATTCTTTGGTTGCCTTCGAGTGGGGGGAATGGGGGGCTCTTCTTTCTCGATACACATCTGTGGTCAGTGATTCTCGGTTCAGTAGCTTGGTCATGTCTGTCGTTGTGTGGTACAATATCATCATTTCTTTCTTGAAACAGAGTTAACTTATTAGTGTGGTTCACTACGTGGATGGCTTTGGTTACTTCCTGTGGACGTTTCTCGCTTGGTTTCCTTTTCTTCATCTGATCTCGATTCTCAAGTGATTTCAGGAACTTGCAGTAATCTGATTTGATTAGAAGAGTTTCAAGAGCGCTTTCATTTTCTTTAGCCACCCTAAAGGGATTCTTATCGTGCATCTTTTCGTGTTGTGTAAGCAGTTCGCCAGACTCCAGGGGTGCTGTTTGTGTGGCTGCATCTCGTTTTGTGACTATGCAGCGGGCATTAGTGCAGAGACACCGCTCAGCACTTATTTCCTGAAGGGTGCGAGCGATTGTCCCGAGGGCTTCGCACAATTCCGTAGATGCTTCCTCGATTGCTATTGTTTTTCTTTTCCAATCAGCCTCCTGCACCTTCAAAATCTGTCCCGCAAATTCTTTTTCTTTTTTTGCTACATGAGTTTTTAGCAGTGTTATTTCTTTCCGTATCGTCATTAAGCTGGGTAGTTTGGGTGTGGCTGACGTTCTGCTGTTCGCAGTCGGTGCTGCTTTAATATTTTTGGTTTGGCTACTACAATTCAAGTTGTTTTCTTTTAGGAGTGGGGGAGTTATTGCAATCTTGCGTTTTAATTTGGTTTCGCTGCTGACAGATTTGAGTTTTCGACTCATTCTCGTGTGTTTCATGCGATTAGTTGTGCATTCCGAGACTTCGCTCTTGTGAAGAGATGCCCTTGAAATATCGTGGCTATCGGAAGATTTATTGTCTTGGGCGGCGTTACCCTTACTTTCGGGTATGACGCGGTGGTTGCAATGAGGGATCACTGTGGTGTTTATGCCCGATAGGCGCTTTGCCAGTTTTTTCATGTTGCCGAGTAGGGCTGGTTAGTTAGTGAATGGTTGATAATTCTAGTAAGGAATTCACTCTGTTAGGTCGGGACTCCCAAGGACAAAGAAAGGGGGTTCTTTCAGCTTCAAAACAATCGGCCCACTCAGTGAGGGGAAGCTCGCACGGACGACCTTGAGAGAAGATAGAGCGCTGTTGGCTTTTGATATAGCTAATATTAAAATCATAAATATATATTTTACCTTGTATCTTCTTTCCGGAATCACTTAAAGATCTGGACAGGTGACTTAAATCCGCGTCGGAAGGTATTAAACTTAAGCCATGGAATTCCTGTGGCACTGAAATATTACAGACATTGGAGGAGCACGTTGTAGGACGTCAGCACTTCACGAATCCTGTATGTAGTGTGTTACCGTCCTGAATAAGGTAAATGTTGGAAGTGATCACAGAATGGTAAGATGTACACTTGATATAGATGTAGGAAAGAAAAGGAAAAAACTGACTCGAGTAAATAAAACAAAGGTCTTTGAGATAACAGAAGAGGAGAAAAAGCAGTATGTACTGGAACTTAAGAACAAGTTTGAGCTTCTGCAGACTGTTCAGGACCAAGATATCGACGAGGAATATTACAACTTTCTGAAAGTGATAAAGCCCAAGAAACCTATAGGGAAAAAGAAATCCAAATAAGAAAAAATTAGTCAAGAAACACTTGTCATGATGAACCGAAGACAACAAATGAAAAGCAAGAAAAACACTGACAGGGAGAAAATTGAGTATATTGAGTTATGCAAAGCCATTAGAAAGAGACTCAGAGAGGACATAAGCAGATGTAACACAAGAAAAGTAGAACAAGCATTAAAGGAAAACAAAGGATTTAAATCAGCAGCCATGAGCAGTAATACAGAAAGACAAATGATACTGAAACGGAAGAATACCAATGGTGTACTTATAAATAGCAGAGAAGGCATAACTCAAATAACAGAAGACTACTATAGAAAATTATACAAGGAGCGAGGGAATGATGCCAGCAGTGGGGAAGATGGATTGCAAAGTAGCAACACATAGGACATACTCGATATTCTTCCTGATGAGGTAGAACATGCATTGAAGAAAATGAAGAATCAGAAATTCCAGGGGGAAGATGAAGCTACTGTAGCGTTGTTAAAATTGGGAGGAAGAGACATAACACAAAAACTGGCAAGGCTCTTCACAAAGTGCATTAGAAAAGGTGTGATGCCTAAGCAGTGGAATAATGCAATCATAGTTTTGCTGCATAAGAAAGGAGATAAATCAGAAATTGGAAATTATAGACCAGTTAGCTTGTTATCCCATATCTACAAGTTGTTCACAAGGGTCATTACTAACAGATTAGAAAGAATACTTGATGAGAATCAACCGAAAGAGCAAGCTGGTTTAAGGCAGGATTCTCAACTATGGATCACCTTCACGTAATATCACAGCTAATGGAGAAAGCAAATGAATATAAAACACCATTATGCCTGGCATTTGTGGATTATGAAAAGGCATTCGACTCCATACAGCATAAGGGCACTGGAAAGACAAGGCATAGATACCCCACATATTATGATTTTGAAGAAAATATACGAGAGTGCTACCTCCTTTATTAGACTAGACAAAGACAGTAGGAAATTTAAAATCGAGAAAGGAGTTCGACAAGGAGACACAATATCTCCGAAGCTGTTTACTGCTGCCCTTGAGGAAGCTTTCAGAAGATTAGACTGGTCGCAGAAAGGAGTCAATGTGAACGGAGTGTACCTAAATCATTTACGATTTGCAGATGACATTGTGGTCATAAGCCACGATCCCAAAGAATTAGAGGAAAATCTTAATCAGTTATTCACAGTTAGTAAGGATTTTGGACTAAAGATGAATATGGCTAAACAAAAGTAATGATGAACAAGTATGTCACAGAAAGGGAAATAATGATTGAAGGAGCAGTAATTGAAAAGGTGGAGTCATATACTTATCTGGGACAAGTTATTAGCTGTAATAATGATAAATGGCTGGAAGTCAAGAGAAGAATAAATTTTGGATGGATAGCATTCAGGAAATATAGTCACATACTGAAGAGCAATATCCCAGTTTGTCTGAAACGTAAAATAATGAACCAATGTATACTCCCCACCATGACTTATGGAAGCGAAACTTGGGCACTCACCAAAAGAATGGAAGAGAAGCTGAGAACTACACAGCGAAGAATGGAACTGTGGGGGGAGGTATTTATGATAATGTTATTTTATATATTTGGTTATATTTATTATTTCCCCTATTAACAACTCCCCTTTATAATAACTCCCCACTTGCGCATCTGACTATTTTACTTCAGAAAATTCCAAGTTCTAGGGGAAAATCTCCTTGAGTTTAATTCCCTTTGGATAGGCTTTTTCTCAGAATAACAAAGAGACACACAAATCTTGTATAATAAAAATACAGTTTATTGGACACCTTTACATAGATACATCAAACAAAAGAAATTTATTAAACTCATGACCAAATAGATTTAATTTCATCTTCTTATAACAGAATGTAAATGAGCAAAGTAATTTGCCTATTGAGCAAACTCAAGGAGGGCTATTTCCTTTACATAAATCATAAACAACTATCTCCTCCTTTAAACTAACAAAATGTTTCTACTTCCTTACTCCTGAGTTCAATTGACTTTCAAAAGAATCTATTAACATTCTCCTTTCATTACAAAACAATTCCTACTCCAAATTGATAAAGCTCCGATACTCTTAATTTCAGTATAAATCATTACTCTGTTTTCTAACAGATTATAGCCTACAACCTTCTCTAATCTAGGTAATTATTACTATCAAATTTCTACAATTAACTACTTGCACATTCGGGGGTTACTGACATCCGTCTATCCCCTTCCAAAATTCATACTTAGTCATTCACTTATTTAACCAAATATTAACAAGTATCAATCACATCAAAAATTTTATATCTATTCCCTTCCAAAATTTATTTATATATATATATGACTTGCCCTGGGTAATGTCCTTCAGTCCATAACATTCACTAACTTATTCATTACAATAAAGTACTACTTATACATATGTGTTCAATCAAAAGTTCTGATAAATTGGTTATCGAGTGCCTATAGTCGGTGTGATGTTGAGAGTACTTAAACAAACTAATCACTTACTTACATAACTTGGCAGACTTCACGGTACATCCTTCTCTAAGCGAGTAGGGGATTCTTTCTATCTGGGTCGCATCTCACAATCACTGGGGGAGTTCGATATAAGATACTGGATTCCTTCCTGGGTACCTTTTTATTTCTTTATGGACGCATTAATTTCATCTGATCAGAATGGCTGTACTCTTTTTGTCCGGCTTCGGATTTCACCAGCTCCAGCGTACTTGCTCTCAGAATATCAGGCAATATCGTTCCTTCATAATGGAGTTGACTCCTTCTCATCTACTTTAAGGATCTTGAAAAATTTTCCCTCTTTTCTATGGCACGTGTTCATCTCTCACTTCGAAACTCAGTCTACTTTTGACTGACTGTCTGACCGACTTCTGCACCTCATCTTCATCTTTCCACGTACTCGACTGCCTCTCTCACTAACTTATTAGATCAACGACTTAACTGTTCACTTAAAGCTTATCTCCCCCTCATACTGACTACACATTAAAACTTAGCCACTTTTCTCCACCGGCTACTCTATCTAAAAGAACTCATTCTTTTCTTTTCTTCTCCAACTCTCATCTTACTGCCCCACTCACTGACACTGACCCACTCTCATCTTACTGCCCAACTCACTGACACTGACCCCCTCTCATCTTACTGCCCAACTCACTGACACTGACCCACTCTCATCTTACTGCCCAACTCACTGACACTGACTCACTCTCATCTTACTGCCCAACTCACTGACACTGACTCACTCTCTTTTTTGTCCGTCTCCATCCACAATTTTTCCGAGTTTTTCACGCCTTCCTACAGTGGTTCTACCAATCTCCTCCTTCCTATATTCATTTTTATCCTTTCATTTGTTGGCAGGTCAGCCAGCCCTGGTAGCACGTGATTCACAATACCCCTCTCCTTTTTTATTTCCTACCTGTTGACATCCGTTGAGCTCTTTCATGTAGGCCGAATGCATCAAAACAACTCCTTCTGTGTCATCACAGCTTGTCTCCATAGCACTACAGACAAACCACAAATGTGTCACTGGAGACCATCGCGTCTATTTTTAGAGGCTTGTGTGTGCGTTTTGCCATATGCGTTTCCGGTGCGTGACCCCTCATAAACTTGTTGCGCCGTACCACCTGCTGGGCTTGCTATAGTATTTTCCGTCAGTTTTCTGTTTTTGACGGATGTAAAGCTAATTTTTCTGTTTTTCGTTCTTCCTACCTTTTAAGTTTTACAATCCTTACTGGATAATTCTTGTTTATTGAACTGACGCTATTAACATTTCTCCCAACGGCAAGAATCCAAAAAGGAAAACTAACTTCAGAAGTCAAAAAAAATATTTTATTTTTGTAAAATTTTCAGATCTTACAGAACGAATGATATTGGGAATCAGACTGTTAGATAAGAAGAGAAACACATGGATTAGGCAGCAAACTCAAGTAAAGGACATTCTTATCAAAACTAAAGAACTAAAATGGTCTTGGGCAGGACACCTAGCTCGAAGACATGATGACAGATGGACTAAGAAAATAACAGAATGGTACCCAAGAGGAGCTAGAAGAAAACCTGGAAGACAAAGGCGGAGATGGATAGATGAAATTCATGAGTTTTTGAGTAGTAAATGGATGGCCAGTGCTCAAAACAGAAGGAACTGGAAAGTTGTTGGAGAGGCCTTCATCCTGCAGTGGATTGAAAATGGCTGATGATGATGATCCATCCAACTCCAAATTCACAGAATCAACTTTTTAACTCTTTTTCATTTATCTCTTCTACTTTTGCTTTCTGGAACAACTGTTCACATGGCGCTTCTGTAGCCAGGTGGGCAGAAGCAGCAGTGCGTAGCACACGCTTCTTGATTAGACCGGGGTTCGAGCCCGTAACCACCAAATACGGAAGATGCGGAAAGGTCAGGGAATGACCACCGCATATCCTCGGAGTAATATGGCCTTAGTTGCTAATGCTCCTAAAAACCAAATAACAACAACAACTGTTCACATGTAATTCTCGGAAGTTGCATGACTATCCACAGAAATTCATGTGTCATGTCAACAACAACAAGTATCTGTCATCTTCTCAGCTTTCAATTCATGCAAAATAAAAAAAAAAAATTAAAAAAAACCACAATGCGTACTTTATCTAACTTGCTAAATCTAACGGGGAACGGGGCGTTCTTACACTTCGCTATTAGGCTTGAAATCTATTGGTGTTTGATAATGGTGTGCAGATATTTGTAGATTTAACGAAATTGTAACTATATGATAAAAGTTTTCGAAAACAATTTGCGCAATGGATACAGAAATTAGTTTAAAAGAAAAGTTCATATGGTTTGGCCTAGATGAATCAACTGTTGTCTCTAGAGGTCTAAAAAAATTATTATTTTTCATTTGTCCACAAGGCATCATGCAATGGAAATCATTCAACACATTTCAAAACCCATTAAATTCTACACAGAAGTTTACAAAGTCAGAGGAAATCGTTACAAATATCCAAGTGTAGTTAAGGCACGAACCATTGACCTCATGACTAAGTAGAGTTGCCACACATCCGGCTTTAAGCCGGACATGTTCGGCTTTCCAAACAGCCAACTATTATCCACATACACATATCTGCGCTAGCAAATAAACTATGCCTGACGTAGTCGAGTGGTCAGGAGCGAGAGTGCATAGCACGTGTCCACTTGAGTGGACCCAAGCTTGAACCCCGGTCCACTCAAGTGAGTGGACCGGGTGACTCAAGTGAGTGGACTACTAAATACGATAAATACAGTATTTGTATTGACGATTTATTGTAAACTACAACTTGGTTGTCGTGCCGGAGTATAAACAGAAATTATTTTACGAGATAAAGGATTATTTTAGAAATTTTTAATATCTTTAATTTAAAAATTAAAGAAATTATTTTACGAGATACGAGATATTGAGCGAAAAATCAATGAAAATGCGAATAACTTCCAGGAAAAGATCGCTAGATCATGAAATTTACAAATAACATTCTTTATTCTGCGCATGGTATCGCCATCTGGTCCATAGCATGCAAAACTCACAATGCACATGAGCAGTGCAAGCGATAAATGAACATTAGATGAACACGCTCTTTGAGTAGGCTGCTTGGGATTCAAGCCCCTAATGCAAAATACGGTCCAACTACCAACCCGCATTAGACCATCGTTGCAGATTATGATCCATTTCCGTCAACATGACTTGTTGAGGAGACTTCCATACTAAAATGGCTGCAGATTTATTTATTTTATTAATATGGAACACTGCCTCAAAACAGAGTCGTTTAGAACTATTCAACGTAATTTTTATAGCTAATTTCGATGTCGTAAGGCGTCATAAAAATCTGCGATATGAAAGCTTGTGAAAATATTCGGATACACTGAGAATGTGAATGATTATGAGTCGTGTTTCCAATCCGACTGAGGAACGTGTAGCACAGGTCTGGTATCAGAGAGTCTGGTAGCATATCCAAGTAAATATCTGCGGAGGTTTGCACAACAAAACGAAAAGATATCCTACAGTTGTCAGGCTGCAATGAAGAAATTAAAACTGTTTCCCACATCCGAAGGTTCTTTACATACAGAACGATAGCTACGGATAATTATGGGAATTGTGTGAAGACGCTCAATTGTGTGACTAGACTTTCTTCTTTCATGAACAGGGTTTCATTGACTGGGTATGTAAAAAAAAAACTCTCACATATTCGTCTATGGTGTATAGAAAATCCTCAGGCAGGACATGAAACTTCCCTGCACTATACACACAGGAATTCATGACTATGCATTCCCAGGAATACAAAGTCCTTGAATTTCTGGGAATGTTTACAACGCATTCTGAAAGGACTGAAAAGCAATATCCGGCATAATTACCAACATAGCCCAAAAGGCTGCAAGCAGTATTTTCGAACATGTTTCGTCATGCTTAATTATATATCCATATCTTCCGTCATGCTTAATTATATCTCTAGGTAATTCTCCAGTGGGGCAAAGACAATTTAGTTGATTTCAATCCTTCTAAAACTCAGTCTTGTCTTATATCTCGCAAAAAGGATTCTTCTGCTTCTATGCTTATCTTTAGTGACACTCCGATTTCTAGGCAAAATGATATATCTCTTTTGGGGATTAACCTGACTTCTAATCTCTCTTGGCACAAGCACATTACAAATATTGCTTCCTCTGCATCTAAAAAACTTGGTTTTCTCTTTCGCTCTCGGCGTTACTTTTCTTCCAAACAGCTGCTCACTCTGTACAAATCGCAAATCCGCCCTACCATGGAATATTGTTCCCACATCTGGGGTGGTGCCTCCAAAACCTCTCTCAGGCTTCTTGATTCCGTTCAGAAGAGAGCAGGTAGGTTAATTAATGATTCGTCTCTAACAGAGTCTCTCCACTCGCTGTCTCATAGGCGTACTGTTTCTGCTGTATGCCTCTTCTACAGATATTTCCATGGGCACTGTTCTTCTAAATTGGCTTCTATAATTCCCGCTCTCTCTTTCAAAACAGTCCGAACACTTGCCGCCACCAGCCAACATCCATTTACTGTCCAACTTCAAACTCACAGAACCAACTTTTCATCTTCCTCGTTTATTCATTCAACTGCCATTTTTTAGAACAATCTTCCTTCATACGTATGTCCTGAAAATTACAGTCCACAGAAGTTCAAGTCCAATGTCAACAAATATCTTCTTTCGTCTTCTCAATCTCCAACCCAAGCACGGTACTAAGTACTATAGGTTCTAATACCTCACGTGTTTGGGGTTTACATAAAAAAAAAATAATAATAATATTGTGATTACAATGGTGATAATTTTCAATGTGTTTTAAACGCTAGAGTGACACTGTTCACATAAATTTGAGCAGTTTGGCATTAGAGGCAACTTACTATCATAGATAAAATGATGGTTGAGTGGGGGAAGACAGAGAGCGGTTACCAAATGGGCACCGCTCTTTTTGGACTACTGTTATCAGTGGAATTCCGCAGGTTCAGTGCTGGGCCCATTGTTGTGTTCTATATTTATTAATATACTGATGAAGGCACGTCAGATGGTTAATCCAATAATCAGGGTATGCTCTACAACAAGATCTAGAAAATTGAGGTGGGTGGACTGAGAAGTGTCAATTGAAGTTTAACATTGACAAATGCAAGGTACTGCATATGGATAGCAGTAATCCCAGAATAACGTACCAACTGCGCGGTACCACACTAAGCAGAGATAATGAGGTGATTATTTCGCTATACAAGGCAATGGTTATGTCAAATCTTGAGTACTGCATGCAGATCTGGAGCCCTCGTTGTAGGAAGGATGTAGATCTGTCGTAACGGGTGCCGAGAAGAGCAAAACGATTAGCGAGAGAGACAAAAGGGTACTCTTACCAGGAAAGTCTTCAGTTCTACATATTGCAGTGACAAACTAGGCACCTGAGAGGAAATTTGACTGAGGTGTTTAAGGCTCTGAATGGATTAAGTAAGGTCAATGCTAGTGGCAACCTTTCACTTGTTCAGATTACACACGAGGGGGCATAAATTCTATTTGAGGAAGGATAATTGCAGGAAAAATATGCAGAAATTTGCCTTCAGCCAGCGGGTAGTTGATTGTTGGAACAAACTTCCATCTGGTATTGTGGAAGATGGTAGTATGATTAAAGTCAAGGAATAACTAGACAAACTGTTAGAGCGGATGAATATGCGATAAATGGGACTTTTTTTTTTTTCTTTTAGCTGTATTGATGCTGTATAACTTGCTTTCTTACATCATTTGACACACAAACACTATCATCAGAGGATGAAGAATGTTATAGTTCACGTAAATATCACATCTCCAGCACTCATTGTAATGGATTCTCGTTTAAAATGATTTTCTTGTGTAACAGAAAGACACGCAATAGATACACACAGTAAAAAAAAAAAAAAAAAAGTGACAAACAATTTAATTTTAATCTTATACTTCTAGATGTGTGAAGCCGTTTCTTTCAATCAGGTTCATTTAAAGAGATTCAATCTAAATGGAAGCCATATTAATCATTATAGTATTTTTTTTTTTTTTTTGTCCTTGCCTTTTCCCATTATCATATGGGGTCAGCGTTTTTTTTTTATTGTTTTGGCATGCAATTTTTACGGCCGGATGCCCTTCCTGACGCCAACCCTCACCCTTTATTCGGGCTGAGGATATGCGGTGGTCATTCCTTGACCTTCCGCATCCTCCGTATTTGGTGGTCACAGGCTCGAACCCCGGTCTAATCAAGAAGCGTGTGCTATGTACTACTGCTCCTGCCCACCTGGCTACGGAGGCGCCCCATTAATCATTATAGCATGAAACATGATTACAATCGTGATATATGAAACATCAATAGAATCGTGATAACTTTAAATCATGGGATACCTACCTAATAACGGGTAGGCCAACCTTTCGCCTGGAAAAGGGAAGTCACACGGTGAGGCATTGCGTCCACTAGTTCACGAAAGCATTCCACAGGTATTTCCATCCACGCTTGCTGCACCGCTACCCTTAATTCCGTCGCATTCCTGGGTGGAGGATCCAAAGCTCGAACAGCCTTTCCGCAGCATCCCAAAGATGCTCCTCAGGGTTCATGTCCGGTGAATGGGGAGGCCATTTCATGGTGCTAAAATCTCCGAAATGTTCTTCAAACGATGTTCTAGTCACCACAGCTCCGATCGTCCACCTGCCTGAACAGTTTCTTGTTGACATGATGGGTGCATGGCTTCGTGCTGTTTCCGTCAGATACACACGCTCCCGTCCGCTCGAAATAACCGGAAACGGCACTCATCGGACCAGGAGACCCGTCCCTAATCATCCAAGGTCCAGGTCGATGAATTTTTGCCCTGTTGAGGCATAGAGTCCTGTGTCGTGGTGTAAGCAATGGGACTCTGGTGGATCGGAGGCTCCCAGAACGTATTGTAGATAATGCGTTAGAATTAGTAGAGGCATATGATGCAAGAAAGCAAGCTTATGCAGCATCAGCCAAAAAAAAAAAAAAAACTCCCATTTCACCCCTCCGTTCCCTCGAAATACCTGTCCAGCTGAGCCTTAAATTTATTTAGGCTATCATCTCAGGTGATTATTCTGAGCAAGAGGAAGAATCCCATCGGCAATGAGCATGCTCAAACCATTCAAGGCTTTATACACCTCTATCAGATCACTTCGCCGGTGCCTAGTCTCCAGACACTGTAATTTGCAAAACTTAAGCCTTTCTTCGTAAGAGCAACCCTTAGTTTCATTCACTAATCTTGTTGCCCTTCTCTGTACTCGTTCCAGCAGCTCTACATCCTTCTTGAAATGAGGCCTCCAGACCTGTATACAGTACTCAAGGTGTGGCCTGACCATTGCCTTATACAATGGAATAATCACTTCCTTATCCCTTCTAGAAAAATTCCTGTATATCATTGGCAAGACACCATGAGCTACTCTTGCAGCCCGTCTGCACTGCTCAGAAAACTTCATATCTCCCTGCACAATTACCCCTAGATCCCTTTCATTCTCTACACTGTCAGTGTAGTACTACAGAGTTGATACGTTGCTCTGGGGTTGCCGTTTCCCATATGTAGTACTGTACTTTACATTTGTCAATGTTAAACTTCATTTGCTACCCCTCAGCTCATCTGCTCAACCTTTCCAGATCCTGTTGCAGCAACATAGCGTACGTAGTGTCCTTATCAACCCTGCCAACATTTGTATCGTCTGCAAACTTGGATATTAAGCTTGACATACCATCATCAATATCATAAGTACAGAAAACAACAATGGATCCATCACTGAACCCTGAGTGACACCACTAATAACATTGGTCCACAATGAGTAGTGTCCATTGATTACCACTCTGTCTTCTCACCCCACAACCATCCCTTTATCCATAGCAGCAATTTGCCTCCAATGCCACACTGCTCCAATTTGTGCGGCAGTCTTCCATGTGCAACAGTATCAAAAGCCTTTCTAAGATCCAAATACTGTATATAATATCAAAGTTATTCCCTGCATCCAGTTCTTTTGTGACTGCATCATAGTATCCAATCAAATTGGTCAGGCAAGACTTTTCCTTAACAAAACCATGCTGTGTCCGAGCTATAACTGAAGCCTTGTCTAGAAGATCCTGCTGTGCTTCTTTAACCAGTGCCTCCATTAATTTTCCTGGAACAGAAGTTAAACTCACAGGTCTATAATTACTTGTGTCAGCCTTTGATCCTCCTTTGTGAATAGGGGTCACATTTGCACATTCCAGTCAATGGGTACCTCCCCCGAGTCCAAGGAAACTCTCATAATTATGGCTAAGGGTTTGCTTACTTCCTTTGCTGCCTCCTTTAATATAACTGGATAGATCCCATCCACCCCAGGTGCCTTTTTTATGTTTATCCTCAACAATTTCTCACCCACTTTATTCTCAGTTATTACAAAATCATCTAGCTCACTGCCAGAGCTTTATTTCACCTCTGGCATTCCCCTTCCTGAATAACTCCTCATGTGTGAATGTAGATGCAAAATACTCGTTTAGTTTGTTAGCCACCTGAGCAGAATCATCAACTGTTGAACCATCAATATCCAGTGGACCAATGTGATTCATCCCTTTCCTTCTAGAGTTTACATAGGTAAAGAACTCTTTTTTTTGTTTTTCTTTCCATCCTTTGCCAAGGTTTTCTCATAATCTGCCTTTGCCTGCCTAATCTCCTTTGTGACTTGGTTACAGACCAGCTTATATCTATCATAGGCTTCCATATCACCCATTAATTTACATGTATCCCATGCATTTTTCTTCTCTGCCGTATGTCTCATTAGTTTATCTGACATCCATTTAGGCCTAAACCTTGAACAATATTTCTTAGTTGGTATGTAAAGCCTTGTAGCTTCCAAGATAAGTTCTTTGAATGCTTCCCATTTTGAATTTGCTGTTGGTAACATCATCAGTTGGTCCCACTTTATAGAATTTAAATACTGTCTCAGACTATCGTAGTCGCCTTTACGAAAGTAAAAACCCTTCCCTTTACCCCTGATGGTAGTTACCTCTTTGAGTAAATTCCACTTCAGCACACTGTGATCACTGCCACCTAGTGGTTCCTTTATCTGCAGATTCTTAATGCATGAAGAATCACTACTGATAATCAGATGATTAGTATTACTCCCTCTAGCTGCCTCCCGAACATGCTGATGTAGAAAACAATCATCCAATAAATCCACAAAAGCCTTGCTAGTGTGTGAGTGAC
The DNA here is from genome assembly GCF_048544385.1 of Mastigoproctus giganteus. Taxonomy (NCBI): domain Eukaryota; kingdom Metazoa; phylum Arthropoda; class Arachnida; order Uropygi; family Thelyphonidae; genus Mastigoproctus; species Mastigoproctus giganteus. The sequence goes on along the minus strand of NC_143584.1, from coordinate 205,913,214 downwards.
CAGTCCCCAAATTCCAGTCAATATCTGGGAAATTAAAATCCCCCATTATAAGACTCTCTGATTTACTGGCCCACTCTATTTCCCTGTACAGCATCTTATTATACTCATCAGAGTCATTAGGCCTACAGCACACTCCTACTCTCAATTTTGATCTCCCAATGCTTATGTCACACCAAACTGACTCAACACTGCACTGTCCAGCGATGTCGACTGGCTTTACTTCCTTGGATTTTATGTTTCTTAACTAATGCTCGCCTGATGGTCTTGGTGGAGACGTTTCTAGCACCTCCCTCATTGAAGTCGGCGATAATTTGTGCCAATGTCGCTCCCTGGTTGGCTGAAACAATGCGAGACAGACGGCCACGTTCATCCACCACCTTTCTCCGCCCACAGCGCTGTCCATGATGAGATGTTATTCCGAAAATGGCGTATTCCCGATACACTCTTGATACTGTCGAACGCGGAGTGCAATTTCTGTACCTCTTTCCCAATAGAGTTACCAATGCGTCCGGCACCCACTATAATCCTCTTTGAAAATCGGTCAACTCACGATGTTTATCCATACTGACATAGATTTACCGTCTACGGGAATGCAGTGATGCAGTGTACCTATATACCTGCCAAGCGGCGAGTTTGTCCACTAGGGAGAGGAGTGACATTGCCGCGTTGCTCAGGAATCAGGTAACCCATGAATTCTGTCGTTTCAGTGTACTGTACAAGTAGTGTATATTCGAACACACAGTATGCTACGGCCGTGCCTTGAATAAAATTTGTGAAATAAAGTATAGCACAATAAACTAAAATATAAGTTTAATATAAATATAAAATAAAATAACTGCTCTTTAACTTCTCAGAAATACTATATAATAAGCAATATTAAAATACACTTTCGATTCAGTGGTTGCCTCAATTAACACAGTAAAGCAATTGTCACTGTCTACTATCATAACCGGAGACCACTCTAATTTTCTAATTAAAAAAAAGCAGGCCTTAAACATAGCGTAGGTATTGCTGGAAGGGGTTTTGCCTAAAAGGAAGTGAATGGAATGACTCTACATGACATTGATAAATTAAAGGCAACGCAGTGTAGCATGGAGTAAGTAATACCCTCATTCAGAGGCGGATTTAACGGCGGGCGCACCGGGCGCGCGCCCTGGGCCCCGACTTCTGAAGGGCCCACGAAAACCCCCAACAAATTTGTTGAACATATTAGTTCAACTAATAGTTAAACTAATATGTTCAACTATTAGTTCAAAACTTTGTGATTATTATTATGCTATTATTAACTATATTATATATATATTATATTTAAATTTTATTGGAAATACAGTAAAACATTAATAGTACATAATATTTTTTATTTATTTTAAAAAATGGTTAACATGTATTTTTATTTTCCCTGTCTCTCTCTGTTTTTTAAGGGGCCAAATATTTTCTTCTGCGCCCGGGGCCTCAGTCGACCTTAATCCTCTCCTGCCCTCATTCCAGAAATTACATATATTATTTCAGTTTTAGTTGTGCTGGCAGAGTCTATCGTTTTTATCTGTTAATAATTATCACCAACAGAAGTCATAATGGCATGACGTGCTTAAAAGGTGACCAAAAAAAATGAACTGTTATTATCATAGCGGGTGTACCAAACACGCTTCTAAGCTGAATGTTTTCATACTAGTCAGGGGCAGTCCCAGGATTTCCAAAGACGGTTAAAGCTGTTAAAAGGGAGGCTAAAGCAGTGTTCGAGGACTCATTAAGCCCTTTACCTTAAAATGGCTTATTGATTAAACCTGGGATCCCATGATACTAGTGTAATTTAGGGATATAGTTTCGATACGATTTCTGTTGCAAATAAAGAAAAACTTGATTTGAAATAACATTTGAACACTGAAAAACATAAGCGTAACACCATATGTGCATCGGCTTCATCAAATGTTTTTTTATTGTACCTAACAACGATGTTAAACTCATCAGAGCTTCTGAAGGCGTGGCAGCATATCATACAGTAATGCATCACCAATCATACCGCTCGCTGGATTGTTGGATTCCGCTAATGAAAAGAATGTTTCCTGATTCACATATTTGTCAGAAAATGTTGTGGCAGGACTAAGGCTGAGGCAATCATAAATAATATTTTTGGACCACATACAATTGATCTTGTAATGAATGATTTAAAGAACATACCATATATAAGCATTTCAACAGATGCTAGCAATCATGGTTCACTGAAAATATTCCCAATTTTAATTCAGTACTTTGACTATCAAAACGGTGGAACTAAATGTAAATTATTAGATATAATTAATCAACCCAATGAGCAATCACACACAATTGCAAATATGATATGTGATGTTTTAACCAAAAAGAACATTATAACTAAATGTATCTCTTTTTCTGGTGATAACTGTAATACTAACTTCGGTGGTGTCAAAAGAGCTGGAAGAAATAATGTGTATTTTAAACTAAAAGAAAAACTTAATGATAAATTAACTGGAATTGGTTGTCCAGCACACGTTTTAAATAATACTGCGCATTATAGTTTTGATGGGCTACCAGTCAATATAGAAATGCTGGTTAGGGTAATCTACAATCATTTCTCTATTTATACTGTGAGAGTTGAATCACTAAAGGACTTTTGCAATTTTGTAGAGACAGAGTATAAGCAACCTTTATACTATACCAAAAGGCGATGGTTATCTCTCTTTCCAGCCATAAATCGCATTTTAGAACTTTATGAAGAGTTTAAATCATATTTTCTGTCGCTGGAAGATTCACCAGCAATATTGCAAACATTTTTTGAAGATGATATGAATGAGGCATACCTTTCATTCGCTCATTCATTCATGTCAGTCTTTCAAGAAAATATAAAACGTATTGAAAGAGACTGTATTTCAATAATTGAGGTGCGGAAAATTCTTAAGACTGTTTTTCATTTGATCAAGCCTCAAGGAGAGGAAAACCAATAAATTTCTTCCGTTAAAAGTGTGCTCAATACTAAAAATTGAAACAGAAAAGGGTAAGGGAAATGAAGTCACACAGTTTAGAGATCAAATCGAGAATTTGTATGGCCGTACTTTAAAATATATTGAATCATGGTTAAAACCATTAGATGAATTTCAAATCTTAGAATGGATGGATTTGGCAGAAATTCCTTCTTGGGACAATGTTCATTCCTGCTTAGAATATCTTTGTGAGAAGGGAGTCACAGTAACTCTGAATTAACTTCAGAGTTACTAAAAATTGTACAATTCATCTTTTGTGTATTTGGCCACAATGCAAATGTTGAACGTGTATTTTCATTGATAGATAGTCAGTGGACAAAGGAAAGAAACCAATTAAAAATTGAAGCTGTTAAAGGAATATTATTTACTATATATAATGAGCAAATGACATGTGAAGAATTTTACAATCACATAATTAATGAACCAAAAGTTTTAGCAGAAATTTTATCTTCAAGTAAATATTAATTTCAATGAATTAGTAAATGTTTTTTTAAAAGAATACCTATTTAATTTTTATGTCAACAAGATGTATTTTATTTTGCCACTATTTTCTGTTTTTTATCTTTTGCAATAAAAAAAAAAAATTATAGTCCTATTTTTGTATTCTTCCTAAAATTAATTTCTTCCTCTGCTATCCTAGTTTTCATAAAAAAAATATAGTCACCCTATCCATTCTTCAAGGCTGTTCATTAATTTCATGGTATAAAATTCATGGAAAAAATTAGAAATTGATGAACTACTGCATAAGGAATGTGTTTTTTTGTCAAACTTTAGAATTAAGTTCTGAATTATTAAACATTATAGTATTTATTCCTTCTATATTCGGTCTTCATTGATGAACATTCAATGACCAAAAGGGAAGAAACCTGTTACAGTTTGAAGTAAATAAAGGCTTATTGTTTACTACACATAATATGAAAAAGAAATGCCAAGAATTTTAAGATCAAATAACTAAACAGTAGAAAATCTTAGAAAATATTAATTTTTTAAAAGTATTAAGTGTATTTTTAAAAGAATGTCTGTTTTATTTTATCAGAAGAAATTTCTATTTTATCAATAAATCATATAACGTTCATAATTTTTTTGTTAATAAAAAAGTTTAAAATGTCCTAGTTTTGTCCTCTTTTTAAAAATGGGAATGTCCTAGTTTCTCTAAATAAAATATGGTCACCCTAACTGGTAGTCCATCAAAACTATAATGCGCAGTATTATTTAAAACGTGTGCTGGACAACCAATTCCAGTTAATTTATCATTAAGTTTTTCTTTTAGTTTAAAATACACATTATTTCTTCCAGCTCTTTTGACACAACCGAAGTTAGTGTTACAGTTATCACCAGAAAAAGAGATACATTTAGTTATAATGTTCTTTTTGGTTAAAACATCACATATCATATTTGCAATTGTGTGTGATTGCTCATTGGGTTGATTAATTATATCTAATAATTTACATTTAGTTCCACCGTTTTGATAGTCAAAGTACTGAATTAAAATTGGGAATATTTTCAGTGAACCATGATTGCTAGCATCTGTTGAAATGCTTATATATGGTATGTTCTTTAAATCATTCATTACAAGATCAATTGTATGTGGTCCAAAAATATTATTTATGATTGCCTCAGCCTTAGTCCTGCCACAACATTTTCTGACAAATATGTGAATCAGGAAACATTCTTTTCATTAGCGGAATCCAACAATCCAGCGAGCGGTATGATTGGTGATGCATTACTGTATGATATGCTGCCACGCCTTCAGAAGCTCTGATGAGTTTAACATCGTTGTTAGATACAATAAAAAAAACATTTGAGAAGCCGATGCACATCTGGTGTTACGCTTATGTTTTTCAGTGTTCAGATGTTCTTTCAAATCAAGTTTTCCTTTATTTGCGATAGAAATAACACTATTGCAAATGATACAGATTACATCATATTTAGTTTTACCTTTCTTGAATGAAGAATGTTCTTGAAGCATTTCATTAGTTACTATGCACTTCCTTTTTCCCATGTTTTTGCAGAAATACTGCATACCATACATTGCTTTCTTTTGAAAAACTGTAGCAACTACTTGCCAAAAACAGAAAACTATACTTTGATATTATCGATGTTTTTGCTGCGATAGTGCGTACTGTGGCACTTTTCTGTTATAGCCACCGTAACTTCTGCGCTATCTATTGGCGGCCGCGTAAGCTATAACGCTCTCGATTGATATGACAGCACACGTGTGGTCTGTGATATTTAATTATGAATCACCTGGGATTACCTTTATTTTAGATATAGGAAGCTTCTTTTCTAGCCAACTCTCCTGGTTCAACTCGCTAATAATTCTTGGGGAAGGCGATATCAATTTTGCAAAACATGTGGGACATCTTCCCCACTGTCAGAACCGTAGTGTTCAGACCGTACGGTCTCAACAATGAGCGCTCTAGACTTCTGTCTTCAAACACCATACCTCTGGCAACAAGAAAACCATTACGTGGATTGACATAAAATTAGATTTTTGAAGGTCTAAACTGCTTGATAAATATGGCCCGATTATTTCTTTTGGTCTTGTACCTTGACTTTAGAGTTAAATTCACAATGTGCAATTAAAAACATAAAAAATGGAAAGTAACTAAATAACTTTACATGAAATAACTTAAAAGTTGCTATGAGGGAAAAAAAATGTAAGTTAACTAAACAATTACTTTCGTTTAGATTAAGGAATAAAATTGCACAGAAAATATTTACGATTATGACTTTTTCACGATTATATATGATTTTTAGACCCTGTTAATAACATATAGATTTTAAACGCTACACGGGTAAAGCGACGTTGTTGTTGTTGTTGTTGTTGTTGTTGTTGTAGGGTTTTGGGAGCATCAGCGACTTAGGGCTATATTGCTCCATGTATATTTTCTGTAAATTGCGTATATTCTGAGGTCGATGTTCTGTTTGCTGGACGAAAAATCCGAGTTGCCAGGAGAAAAACCATGTTACCCTCGCCTGAGACCGATTAATTCAGCCACGTTGTGAAAAAGACCCATAAAAATTCCTCCCGTCATCGACGAGATTCGAACTCTGGTCTTTTCCATCCGGTGTGGGGAGGAAGAACAGTGGTCCTACCAACTGTGCTACCCACGAGGGCGCAGTCAAAGTGCATGATTTGTTCCAGCTCTTAGAAAATCACTACCTGATTGGTGGAGATGTTCTCACTTCTTCATAAGATGACAGCGTAGTGTATAGTGTTTCATGTCAATCGGCACCGGAGGTTTCCCCCAACTCCGCGTAACTTTGCGACACAATACAAACTCTGTAAAGGCCAGACAGATAGTGTGGGGTTAGTGAGTGTTTTGTGTCAGGTTAGCGTTAGGTTATGTTGTTCAGCTGGCCTAGGGGCCCGTGGAACACCAGTCCCCTAGTTACCGTCCATCGCCGCGGAAGGCGGGCCAGGTCAGTGGGAAGTGAAAGCCCTGGAAAGGCGAGCCCTGGCGTCGCCTGAGCTTGCCAGGGAGAACCTAATAAATATAAAGTAATATTTTTATTGTTGAGCCTTCAACTATTATATTTTAATAGTGAAGGCAAAAATAGCAGATGATAGAGAGACTTCCACTAAGAGTGGGAGTATCGAGGGTAGGAGGATACCCCTGCAGGGGAGACTGGTAAGGGAAGATTAAAGTATATTATTATTATTATTATTATTATTATTATTATATTAGGGTTACCTGTAATTCAATACATAAACCCGTATTTGTGTCTGTAAATCGCGTGTGTTCTCAGGTCGATTTGCCTGTTTTGCTGGACGAAAAAAACCCAGTTTCTGGGGGAAAAACGTTGCTATCTATGCCTGAGACCGACTAACTCAGCCAGGGAGTGAAAAAACGCCTGTTAAAGTTCCTCGCGTCATAGACGGGATTCGAACCCTCACACCTATTACAGCCAAAGATAATCCTATCCAGAAAACAAATTCTATCAACAGAGTTCTCCTTGCGTTGTCATATATCTCATTCAATGATATTTGAATGAGATATTCAAATAGGCAGACTGACTTGGGGATAGTGCTTAATCCCAAGTGAAGATTTAATTGTCATCTTGTGCTTCTTCTCAACCGCGCTGCACGCTTTAAGTGGATTGCCAGGCAACACCTGCAATACGCTGACGACAAAGCAACAGCAGTCAACTACACTCAGATCATCGTTTATCCACATCTTTTATATGCAACAGAAATTTTGGCGTCGGCGCCACTCCTACTACAATAAAACCCATTTTTGCATCGGAATTATGGCTACTGAAATGGACTATTCACAAGAATAAACTTCCTTCCCAGTGCAGAACAACATAAATGGCTTAAACCTTGCAAATGGAAACGCTACCAACACTTATCAACACATACAGACTACAGCTACTTATCCGCTAAATTTCCAGTTTTTCAGAGATGTGTTACTGGAAAGTTCCGCCACCAGCTCTCAGAGAAGCTCCTAAGCTCCCATAAAACTAGACTCCATATTTCAGATCGTTTTCTGCCAACTCAGATGTTTCTACTTGTCCAAGAGTTAGATGCCGACTTAAACATGTTTGTGGAGAACAAAATGTATCTAAAACGCATCCTGAATCACGTTTTCCTCGAACCGAACCCTTCTTAATAGCTTTTTGCCACCAGTTCTGCCCATGTCATCTGTCATATATTTTTCCCTGCTTGCACAATGTTATCATTTGCTGACCTTCATGAAGAACATCTCTAACCGACTGGATTCAAGTAATTCTGACTGCATTTCAGATTAAATAAATAAATTTTCTCTTTATACTCCGGCACGACAACCAAGTCAGTCGAGTTTACAATAAATCGACAATACAAATATTTATCGTATTCAATAGTCACGGGCTTGAACCCCGGTCCACTCAAGGAACGCGTGCTATACACTCTCGCTCCTGACCACTCGGCTACGTCAGGCCTACTGTTCCGTCAACTTAGTTTGCTCTTGTTAGATTATGCTGCGTAAATATTTTTTTATATTTTTAATTTATTTCTATGGATACTTTACATATATTCTTTTATATTTAATTTTTCTCTCTTTTTATTCGCGACGTGGACTCCTTTACCTTGATCTTGGGCGCTATCCTACTAATTTATCTGTCATTTCTTGTAAAACTCCTGGTCTTTTGGCCGCGAAGGGGCAAATTACTAAATATTGTACCCTATTATACGTACATTTTGTACAAGTATGGATAAATGCAACTGGGCATAATATTTTTAAGATTGATAATTATCTATAAAATATAGGTGTAAAACACCATAAACAACTCTTAAAGGAAAAACTACGATAGTAGTGTAAAAGGCATAATTTCAACTATATCTCATATGGTTTTTTTTGTTTTGTTTTTTTGTAGTTATTGGCGCATCGGCTTCTGTGGCCATAATGCACCTCCCACGGTTTTTTTGCAGTACTTTAATCCAAGCCCGAGGCGGGATTTATTTGTTTTTATTATTTTTTTATTTTATTTATTTTATTTTATTTTATTATTATTTTTTTTATATATATATTTTTTTTATTTTATTTATTTTATTTTTTTTATTATTTTTTTATTTTTTTTATTATTATATATATATATATATATATATATTTATTTATTTATTTTTTTTTTTTAAGGTCCTAGCCGCCGAAATCCCAGGAAATTAAGCGGCAGGACCTGCCAGAGTGAATCTACAGCTACTAGGTTCCTGGTCTGCCTCCACGGGGCGTAAGTGGGACAACGTTGGGCCTCAATAGGGGTCCAACGGCTAAATGACTAGATGAACAATGGTACAGAACACACACAACACATGAACAATTCCCACACACTTTTAAATCTCTGGCATTTCCCAGTGAACTGGTTCACCACAATGAAAGCAACGCGGAGATGGGGGAAACCCCTGGTGCCGTAAGACAACAACACACACTTACCTTTGGTTTGCCAGGCAGGCACTTTACCAACCAGGCTAGCCTGGTCGGCATCTCATATGGTGCAATACTTCACAACGAGTCACCATATATTGCACTACCTTGAATAAGTAACGCTTCACTAATAGAGAAGACTATTGTTACTTATTCTCATTGGGCACCACCGCCCAGACGGCACCGTTTCAAGGCTACTTTGTATGTGTGTGTGTGGTTTAATAACTCTGCTATCCACTTATCCCTATTAGACTTAGAAAAGCAAAAATTAGAGAAAAACTTATAGTAGGAGAGGAAGAAGAAAAGAAACGATGTGTAGAAGAATGAAAGTGACAGTAACTCCTTCAACTCACACCACTCAAAAACTCAAACAGGCAACGCTTCCCCAGTAGGGAAGACTGTTGTTACCAATTCTCGGAAACTCCGTGAATATCAGGATCCCCAGATGGCACAGTTTCAAGGCTTGTTTGTATATGTGTGTGGGATAATAACTCTGCTATCCACTTGTCCCTATTAGACTTAGAAAAGCAAAAAGTACAGGGAAAGTTACAGTAGGAGTGGAAGAAGAAAAGAAACAGTGTAGAAGAATGAAAGGGACAGTAACTCCTTCAATCACACCACTCAAAAACTCTTTTTAATTCCTCGAATAGGCAACGCTTCCCCAGTAGAGAAGAATGTTCTTACCTATTCTCGCAAACTCCGTGAATATCAGGATCCCCATCCCCTCCGTGACCGTTTCAAGGCTAGTTTGTATATGTGTTGGATAATGACTCTACTATCTACTTGGCCCTACTGGACTTAGAAAAGCAAATGTTTTTCCTTTAAGAGTTGTCTATGGTGTTTTTACACCTATATTATATGTGCATTTTGTACATACTTCTAGCAATAAATTATTCTAATAATAAATATTACAAGTGCGTGTTCACGGGCATTTTCATGTTGTGCGGGGTAAAAAAAACTCCGAATTACTCACCGGAAATTCTACTTGCCCGCTCGTTCTCCCGAAATCGATTAATAACAGTCCCGGTCCGAGAGGTCTTTGAGAATTACACCAGCCTCTGATGGAATTCGAACGTAAACCTCTCCAAACGACTGACAATTGGCAAACCTACTATACTGCTACGGAGGACCTTATTGCATATCATATGTAGGATAAGTCGCTATGAAATGTCAAAATCACAATAAAAATATATTTATAGTTAAATTAATAATGGCATTATTAAAGACAATGCCATACTAATACTGTATGTGAAGTTCGTCTTTAATAATGGGTACTTCCAGTTTCATTACGTAAAGAGTGCCATAAAAAGTTAGATTCTTTAGTTAATTGTATATAAATGAAATATAGGTTTCCTTAATTCTAACATATTTATTCAGAGGTTTTTTTTCTTTTTAGAACTAAGATGGTACTCCTAAGGTGTGCTGTAAACAGAATTCTAAGTTGGGTTCGATAGTATGTAGTCTTCACTGAATTTGATCTTTCGGAGCAAATTCAGTGAAGGCTACATACGTTTCGGAGCATATGGCAACTTCATTGTTTCGGTAGCCAGACGTCGGACTGTGCAATTTTTGTGGTGTCGTACGGATTCGAACACGCGTTTTGGTTCGAATCCGCACGCAAAGATAAGTTACCAGACGGTGTCACGTGCAGCTTATTCACACTGTAAATAGGCTATACTCCTTTCTTGCCGGACAGGTTTTCATACCTGTTCACCATCATCTCCACGATATTATAACGCAGAATAGCGTATAAGTTAGAGACCTCATTACTCTAATTTTTTTAACCCCAGTGTAAAAGTGGAACAGTTTTTCCTTTTTTATTACATTTCCTCGAGACAGTTCAAGCAGATAAACGATAAGTGCGCAAGGAGTTAGCAGTAGCAGATCTAGAGAAGTTTATCTCCTGCTACTTCATTTCGCCAAAAGTTCCTGCATCCGAAACCAAGGTCAGAATATTCATTGGCTGATGGATGTTATGGCGGCAGACCATGTCGCAATGAGATGTAATGCGGCGTTGTTTCGAGGAAGTGCACAGGGAAGTTACGTCTGATAACAAACGTATAAGGTTACAAATTTCTAAGAATTGTTTCGGGTTTCTGATCTGATAGATGGGGATATCCAGCAAGCACGTGGTTTCTACAGAAGAGTCTACTTCAAGCTCAGTTCGAAGTTGATTAATCTGTTTCAGTATTTCTGATCGAGACGGTTAAGGTACAGGGAAACATTCTATCAGAACAGCATCGCTATGGTAGCGGGCATTCATTCCCGTGTTTTTAATTTCTTATATCTGTACCTCCTTATATCTTTAACATCTTCTGATTTAGTGCTGGATGAAGATTTAAAAAAGTTTTTGGGAACACTGGAATCCTATGAGCAAACAGCGAACGAAGTTGTTTTTGTGATGGATGAATCTGGAAGTATCGGCGCTCCGAACTTTCCAAACGAAGTGTTATTCACCGAGCTGACGGCGCGACTTTTAACTGTCTCTCCAGATTCCACGCGTGTGGCTGTCATGACATTTTCAACAAACAATGTGCTGCATTTTAATTACATCAAAAATAGCCAAGGAAACAATATGTGCACGTTCTTGGTTGATCTGTGGAAAATCGGATACCTGGGAGGGTGGACGCACACTGGAGAAGCAATGAAAGAGGCGGGAGATATTCTAAAGCATTCAAGACCTAATGCTAACAGGTAAGTTATAGCTACGGTTCTCGAATTTTTACATTCATCATAGTCCGTTACTTATTTTTACTTATTATACATATTAACTTATTTTTATTTAATTATTAAATGACTAACTTAATTTAAATTGCGTACCATCTATGGATTGTTAAGGATGTTCATTGCAATATTAGCAATTTTGATACAAATAGGCGGAAGTTTATATATATATATCGAGGTCCTGCATTCGAGCAGAAACTGCCCTCCGCCCAGCTATCGAACCCAATAAAACTTTCCTTGCTAATAAATATTAATGTTACTACAAAAGTCCAAAATCGTTAAATGTTAGATGTTGCGGAATACAGGGTGAAGACATATCTCCTACTCCGTAAGGTTGTCTGCGTAAGATATTCATTATATTCGGAGCGCTTAAAACATACAGTACTTCACTCAGATAAGAACCAAGATATGAACCACATCTTGGTTCTTATCTGAGTGAAGATCTGAATTATCTGAATTAAGTGAATCTGAATTATATGAATGGAAGAGAATTAGCAGTTCTATGCTGCAAAACCTCATCTATACGTGCCAACTAACAAACTGCCTAATATTACGCACGATACATAATTAACAAGAGAAATAATTAAAACAGAAACAAAGATATTTGCAAATAATGAAGGATTTATTGCATTTATAACTGAAAGCACTTCGCTTGCGTGTCAATAACGGAACAAGAGATATAGAACAAAAGACAAACCTAAGTTTTTTAAAGTATTTTTTATGTGAATTTATGGAACCACTGTAATATCGTAAAGAATAATATAGTTTTCATCTGAATATTATTTTTCTTCTTTTCCTGTCGCTATATATTGACAGTCTCCCGGCATATCTTATTTATCAAAAATAATGAAAACGGCCATTGTTAATTTTAATAGACTATTTCGGAACATTCATATCGCCACCAATTATTCTTCATTTTGCTATCGCTGTGGCCTAAGCTGCTAACAATGTTGTTCCAAATGAGATCGTCTTCTTTCCATATAAACTGTTTGCAATATTGCATTTCTTTGGTTACCATATCTTTAGGAATGCGTCCCCATGTGCATGAGGATGGATTCCTACTGACAAAACTATTCAAAATTGAGCCGCTTTATTTTGACCGTTGAAATCAGTTTCTAGTTGGCATAATTCATCCATTGAATTTATTGATACTTTGGCGCAACTTCAAATGGCTTTCTAGGCATTTCTGTATAGCTCAGAACATCATATAAAATAGTGTGTAATTTAATCCTCTTCTCTTATATAGTTGAAGTTTTTTTAAATTCGTCCTTGATACTGAAGTCAATATCATTCAGTATTTTTATATATTTTTGGCAAATATCACTAAGCATTATTAGCAAATTATGTTTGAAATATCAAACATAATTTGATGTGTCGTTTTAAGAGTGTTTATCATCTATTGTCAGGAAGATCCGGGAAAATTTTAAACTATCAATTTTGGTTTTAACTTTTTAAATATTATTTATAAATTATTTTATCAACTCTTCCATTCATTTTCATTAGTGATACTTACTTTAACATTAGATAGACAGAATATTAAAAGAGAATATTTAATTTAGTTCGTGGGTAGCATAGTTGGTATAATTACCGTCCTCCCCACACTGGGTGGAAAAGAGCCAAGTTCGAGTCCTGTCAATGACGCTAGGAAATTTGTTCGGACTTTTTCACAACGTCACCAAGTTTAGTCGGTCTCAAACAAGGGTAATGTGAATTTTCTCCGGGAAATTCGGGTTTTTTGCCCAGCAAAACAAACCACAGAAGACACGCAATTTACAGACATACGAGTACAGTAGACTGTCGAAATAACGGCACCCCAAATAAAGGCACATTCGAAATAACGGCACATCGAGATCGGATTTATACATACAGCGTAGAGGTCTTGCAGTGCCGAAAAAAATAAAACGGCAAGTCACGTGATTACTCTATTCGAATACGCTCCCCATTTTCAAAGTGAATTCTGTACTGATATCACAAATTATACCGCTGTTTTGCACTTACAGTATTTTAAATTAAAAGCCCCTCACTATGTCTTCTAAAGTTAATAAACCTCTTACAGAGGAGAAAAGAAGAACAACGTTAAGGCTTATTGACAAACTTGATATATTCCAAACTATTACATTAGGGTCACCCGGAATGCTAATTCATATATCCATGTGTATTGTGTCTGTAAATTATTATCATTAGCCATATGGTGCAAGGAAGCCCGAGGCTTATGCTGCACCAGCCAAAAAAAAAAAAAATTACGTGTTCTCTGCTCGATTTGCTGGACGAAAACTCCCAGTTTCTGGAGAAAAAACTTTGCTATCTACGCCTGAGACCCACTAACTCAGCCGTGGAGTGAAAAAAGCCTATACAAGTTACTCGCGTCATCGACGGGATTCGAACTCGGGCCTTTTTCCACCTGGTGTGGAGAGGAGGGTGACGATACCACTGTCCTACCGCGCAGACTGAACTTGCTATAATGAAGAAAATAGAACGGGGCGTAAGCAGAAATGTATTAATAGCAGAATATAACATTGGATCGTCAACATGTTTATGTTTTTTAAGTGCAGTTAATAAAATTGCATTCTTAATCTCTCTATTTCTTATTTAACCTCATTATTTCTGCATTAAAGATATTAAAAATATAACGGCACCTTGAATCCCCGAAGGTGCCGTTATTCTGAAAGTCTACTGTATTACGGTATGTATGGCGCAATATGGCCTAGGTTGCTGACGAGCGTAAAACCCCACAACGATATTTAATTGCTCAAATTTAAAATGTCGTGAGAATAAGACAGTACAGTCTGTCCTCGTATAGCACGATAGTTGCGTTCCTAGAAACCCTCGTGCAATGCAAAATCGTGCAATATAAACAACAGGCCCTATGGGAAAAGTAGGGTTAGGTGCCGACCACCCAAGATTGAACACACATTTGGAACCAAAACATTACCAAACACAATAAATAATCGGGTAATTTTAATCGTTATAAAATGCTTACGTGTTTTATAACGATTAAAATACGTAATAAAAATAATATTATATTATAATAAAGTATTTTTAGTATTTTTTAATACTAAAAAAGTATTTTTTACGAATAAAATACGTATTTTATTCGTAAAAAATTTATTATATTAAATAAAATAGTCGTAATAAAATACTTACGTATTTTTAATACGTAAATATAAATTATAATACGTAAGTCGTAATAAAATATTGCTAATGCTTTTGCTTCTACCGTAAGCAAACTTGCTTTTTGTTTGATTTTCTATCCAAAGAGATGACAGCCGTTCCATCTCTTCCAATTCTTTGTGTCTTAATCTAATGGATTTTAATTACACTTTGAGTTGTTCCTGCTATGAAAGTTGTTTTTATTTTCTCCGCATTCTTTGTAATTCTCCGCGTTGCCTCATTTAGGTCTGTAGCACGTGCAATATCACATGGTCTTTAATTTCGCTCAAAGCGTTTCACAATTTCGTATTTTTTCTCTATCGACAGAAGAGGACTGGCCATAAGCCTTACGGGGGAAACCACGGTGGGCCGGAGGCCGGGGTGATTTTGGCCATAAACCGTAGTATGAGGCCACTATAAATTTTCCCGGGTAAGAATTTTTGACCCAGTCCGCCTCTGTTTATGGATATTGCTTTTTTTTTTTCTCTCTGAATCTGCAGTGTCTTAGCCAGGACGCTTCCTTTTCACACCTTTTAAGTATTTTACTAATTTTTAGGGAATAAAGCACAATTACAAACGAGGTGGCACGCTTGATACACATAAACACACACATAAAGATACACATAAACACATACACATAAAGCTGCGCGCGTGTAGCAACTAAATGAATAACACCGTAAAGGCCAAGATACACTATTAATTAACACCTCACATTTTACTAAAGCACATTTCTGGGGGTTACTACCATAAAACAATTTCCAGTTGAGTTTCTGCTAGTGGAATCTGTTATAAACTGGTAGTAAACTCCATCTAATTGCATTTGTGATTATATCGATAGCTGGAATTGTGTTGGTTTTTACGTTATTATGGTGAAATGTGTTTCCCCTTCACTGATATAAAACACATAAATACATTTTCAGAATCTTCTTTCCTATCGTGTTGCGTTCAGTTGGGGTGATTCCGCATTCGACTGCCATTTCTTGTAAACACAAAGGCGAATCGTGTATAAGCGAATTCGGTTCGTGTTATATAAGATAACGTTCCCCTATTTATAAATCGTGTATGATCGAATTCGTGTAATGCAAACACGTGTTATACGAGGACCGACTGTACGCTGTAACATGTCTGCGCGGGTAGCACAGTGGTATCGTCACCGTCCTCCCCACACCGGGTGGAAAAGGCCTGGGTTCGAATCCCGTCGATGACGCGAGGAACTTTAATCGGCTTTTTTCACTCCGTGGCTGAGTTAGTTGGTCTCAGGCGTAGATAGCAAGGTTTTTCTCGCCAGTAACTGGGGTTTTTTCGTCCAGCAAAACAGGCAAATCAACCATAGAACATACGCAATTTACAGACACAAATACGGGTTAATGTATTTAATTACGGGTAACCCTAAAATAATAATAATAATAAGTACGCTGTAACATAAAAAAAAATGTTACATAAGAGAAACATCCATTCCACATGATAAATTATGCTTGGTTTATACCGAAAAAAAGAGGTCAAAATATCTTCCACATTTTTGGATCTACTTTAAATCCTGTCATCAGGCGCCGAGAGAGAGAGATCTGTTATTAATATTTTTCAATTCCAAAGCAAAGCCATCGACTGTTAGTGCTGACCATCGTCATAAATAACACTTAGCAGGGGCGAATTTATGCGATCGGGAGCTCGAAGCGCAAAGCCAACAAATGAGATCTCCTTCCATCCTCCCAAAGGTAAAAGCCATCCCAATCATTTCTTGAGGACCCGCTTTTTTACGCCAGCCGCCTCCCCCCAGCTAATGACTCAAGCGCCGGTGCAAAAATTCGCTCGTGGTAGTGAGGGTTAACCACCGAACGCACTTTCTTTTAAAAACTAAAAATCAAGAATTGAATAGACACGTCTCAAAAAGCAGATTCGAAAATAAATAAAACACGCTAGCGTTCAAAATCTAAGGAACAAATGCAAAATGTAAATACATTTATAAAAACAAAATCAAATATTCGTCATTTAAAAAAAAAAGAAAGAAAAGAAAAGAAAAAAACGTTCTGTCTAATCCCTTGAACAAAATTGCCCACAATTTGTTGCAACGTGCACATCGGGTAATCAGATAAAAACAGCCTATTGCGAATTGTGTGTTCGTCACTTGTATTATTGATATGATAGACATCATTGGGAAAATGTCACAGGTACACCATTTCGATGTTTCTTTGAAGTGGACATCAGTTAGGAGAATGGAGGCAGGACGAGGTCAAGCCAAAGTGGCCAGTGATCGAAGACTTGTCCAAGACCGCTTCCGTTTTCCCTCGACGCAAAAAGGTCATTTTTCCTTAACTGCCAAACATCACAGAGACTTCACAGAATGATAACATGCTTCAGAGAGTGCGTATATTACTCGTATGGAATGGCCATTGATATGCCCAAACCAAAATTCAAAACAGAGGACGCCTGGGATGCTAGTCGCACTTCTCCTCCAAGAACCTAATTGAGCTTGCCTCAACCCTTACGAAAAAATTGATACCTCCAGGACTCACTCTTATTCTCAGCATGAGGAGTCGATAACATGCCCGTATTACTACCCATGGGCACCACACGCCTTATTAAATAATAAGCGGTTTGGTGTCCACCGTTATCCACGTGCCAATTTTTATCACTCGTGAATTCGACTGCTGAACAGAAATTTCAGTTCAAAAACTGCCTAGTGCACTATTAAGATAAGTTGCATTAAGGTTTGTGCACTATTAAGATACGTTAAAACATACAATATTTCACTAACATTTTTCATAATCTAACAAAAGTTATTTATTTATTAATTTAGTATTAACATTAGCAGTAGCAATTTTTTCCCCCATCTTTATTATGTTGTGTAATTTCTTGTATGTAAACCCCTGGCTTATAGTCGTGAAGGGAGTTGTATACAGCAATGTGCCTTCTGTATATAATAAAGAGTGCTTCTTCTTCTTCAAATTACGCCAGAAGCAAGCTTATGCAGCAGGAGCAAAAATAATAAAATAAAATAAAAATAATTTCTGTATATTATATTTTGTTTCTTAACTTTTGAGCATCCGTGTACTTAATTTGAAACAAATGCTTTATTCATTTAATTATGAAAGATCATAAAATTCATGCAATGACTACACAAAAAATAAAAAAAAATAAATAATAATAATAATAAAAATACTCTGTGTAGAATATTTCCACCCGGTCTCGCAAATAATCTCGACGGTACTGCATTTATAAGTATAAATGCAGTACCGTCTAGGTAATGATATATATATATATATATATATATATATATATATATATATATATATATATATATATATATATAATAAAATAATGCATTAAATATAATCGATATAACAATAAATTATATGACTGCAATAAATAAAATTTTCTATACAATAATTAAATTATATGCCATTTTTAACAAAACAAAAGTCGTAATGGCATTCGTAGTTGTGCAAATTATAAGCAGTTACGCCAGTAACCTGACAATAATTTTAATAAAATTAATCTAGAATGAATGCTCACCTTGTATTTTCGCTCACTCTTCTCTCCAGTAGGCCAACTTTTCCTAATTTAATGTTTCCATGAATATCTACAAAATGTCTTTATGGTATCATTCACGAAATGTGTGTTACATTCTAGATTAACAAAATAGTTACGCCTCAATCTGAGTATGTTTAAGGAAACTTTTGCAGTTACAGTTAAAATATTTAACGTTAGCATTACATTTGTATCCATTCTTCTAAACTGCACTTATTACACACTAGCAATAACTCAAAGACGCAACTACAGCGTCTATACATAGCAGAGATACCAAACGACTAAATTCGCAAAAGTGTTAATGAACGTCCCCTAATGGCAAAGAAATATAAATATTTAAAATGTAATTTAGGGGTAAAGACTAATGCAATGACCACTTAAAACACAATAACATATTATTTTATTAGTAAATTACTAAATATTAGCCGTAGAATCATTATTGAGCATTAGCGAGTTAATCTGAAAGTTAATTACATCAAGCGATTTTTAATTAATATTCAATTACAGTATATTCTTACCACGGGCTCTTTCGCTCAGTAATTATATTTAATTCTATTGTTATGCATTGAATTACAAAAATAGTATTACGCCTATCGTTACAAACTCAGTGTACACAGCGTCGCAGGGCATAATTATCTCGAAATATTTGGCAATGGTGGTTTTGTCGCCAAGCACTAGAAGGAGTCAGGAAAATTTCCTTCATCCTCTAAGATTTTAACTCCGGAATCTGACAATGCTCAGCCAGCTATTATCGACCAATACTTTAACAGTATTTTTCTTCTTAGTTACAGATGCAACTTTGTGCACTGCGCGGGCTACCCACCAAAAGCAAACCACAAGGATGGTATGCTCATGCGAGACTAACCAATTATACAAGTTTCTACGTAAGCCAATTTTTGCATACAAATGAAACTATATATAATTAGTATGTATGACTCGCGTGTGGCAACAAATGTGAATTTCTGTATGTAGGATGGAATTTTATATGTACAGGCGTAGCAAGGTTATATATGGAGCTCCGGGGTAATGCAATATATTTTCTCCACAAAATAAAGGTGCCTTCGTAGCCATGTGGGCAGGAGCAGCAGTGCGTAGCACACGCTTCTTGATTAGACCGGGGTTCAAGCCCGTGAGCCACCAAATACAGAGGATGCGGAAAGGTCAGGGAATGACCACCGCATATCCCCGGAGCAATAGGGCCTTAGTCGCTAATGCTCCTAAAATCCAAATAACAACAACGACCACCACCAAATACGGAGGATGCGGAAAGGTCAGGGAATGACCACCGCATATACCCAGAACAATATAGCCTTAGTTGCTAATGCTCCTAAAAACCAAATAACAACAACCACAAAATAAATAGTGCCATCACGGTGCCCTCGTAGATCGGCGCCCAGTGGAAATGCGCCCTATGACATCTCTATCTCCACCCTACTACTATATACATTTCAGGGGTTTCACTAGAGCAGGGGTGGCCAACGAGTCGATCGCGGATTTAATTTCGGTCGATCACGACGAATTTTAAATATACAATCATCCCTCGATTTGTGCACCTTGTGCAATGCATTTTTTGAGATGGTAGATCGCGGCACATATTGAAGGAAAAAAGTAGATCCCATCACAAATTAAGTAGGCCACTCCTGCACTAGATCATAAATAAACTTTAGGATCCCTCTGAATGCTTTTAAACCATTCCTTTGACATAAGCTTTGATCTACTCATTTCATGCTTAAATACGCCAGAAGAAAGGAGCTTTGTTTATTATTATTATTATTATTATTATTATTATTATTATTATTATTATTCATGTAGTGCAAGGAAGTCTGAGGCTTATGCTGCACCAGCTAAAAAAAAAAAAAATCTCCAAGTTACCCTGAGAGAGAGAGAGAGAGAGAGAGAGAGTTGTAAGTAGAAGGGAATCACCAAGAAAGAGAAGAATGATGATATCCTTTGATGAAGGATAGGGTTAAACAATCCATTGCATTTTTCTACCATAAATTAAACTACAGTATACAAATGAGCTGCTATTTACTAAGAGCAGTATATATAAATTTGTTAATTCTCTCAATTTTTTATATTCTTTGAAGAATAATTGGATCACACAAATATTTCTTCAAAGGGAATTTTAAAGGTATAACAAAGTATTCCTATAACCCAGGCAAAATAAATGTTTTTTCTCCCCAGCTCTCCCGTAAATAAAAATTATACATTAACAATTGATAAATAAATAATAAATGCATGTTGCACTCACATTTTATTTATTATTATTTTTTTTTTTTTTTTTTTGTACAGGCATACCTCGAATAACGAATAGGATGCGTTCCACGAAATTACTTCGTTAAGCGAAACTTCGTTTTCAGAGGTAAAAATACTATGGCCAGAATAGGGATACGTTCCTACGTAAAGAAAATGAAAAGCTTTTTTTTCGAAAAAAAGAAAAGTTTTATTAAATAAACAGTCAACTTACATACAAAGTGAAATCACATTTTAAAATATGAGTCTAAAGTTGATTGCTTATGCTTTTTTTCTCTTTCATTTAACAATTGCCTATATGGAGTTATTGCATTTAACACTGATCGCTTAACAATAAAACTTCTTCCTAAATCAGGATCATTTTCACTAAAAAAATTTAAAACGTTTTCAATGTCATTTAAGCACCTTTTTAAATCTTTGGTTGTTAACACTTTTTCAGAAGGAACTTCTTTAACTTCGTCTTCATTATCTTTGTCTTCGTTGCTAACAAGGTTTTCTAAATCTTCCACTGAAAAACCATCATTTTCTGCATTCAATAAATTTCTAACATCCTCTTCATCGACATTTTCGAAACCTATTGATTGAGCCATCTGGATAACTTCATTTCTAATTTTTTGGATGTTATTTTCTTCTTCTAGTACAACTTCTGGCCATATTTTGCGCCAAACTCCATGTAAGCATTTCTTAGTGACTTCTTTCCAAGAACTATCAATGTTTTCAATTGCGTTTTTAATGGTGTAGTTTTTCCAAAAAGTTTTAACTGTCATTTCCTCTTTATCCTCTAGTTCAGTTAAACTGCTTAATGTTCGACGCAGATAATAAGCTTTAAATGATGCTATTACTCCCTGATCCAATGGTTGAATCAGGGAAGTTGTGTTTGCTGGAAGAAACACAACTTTGACAGGAATGCATGTGTCCAACGTGTTAAGATCAGTAGGATGTCCCGGAGCATTGTCTAACAACAAAAGAGCTTTTTTTTCAAAGTTGTTTTTTTGACAATACCGTTTTACTTCAGGACAAAAGTGGTTAACAAACCAATCAGTAAATAACTCCTTGGTAACCCACGCTTTGCTATTTGCTTTCCATATTACAGGTAAATTCATTTTTATGTTACCTTTTAACGCCCTCGGATTTTCTGAATGGTAAACTAATAACAATTTTAATTTATAATCGCCAGAGGCATTTGATCCAAAGAGTAATGTTAAACGGTCTTTGGCTGCTTTGAACCCAGCAGCTGATTTTTCTTCAACAGAAATAAAGCTTTTTGTTGGTAGCCGTTTCCAGAACAAACCGCTTTCGTCAACATTGAACACCAAATTTGGTGGAAATTTTTCACGTTCAATTATTTCCTTTAGTTTTTCTGGAAACTTCTCCTGTTAATTTTACACTATGAATCCTGGCCCGTTTTTTAAATTTCTCGAACCAACCACGAGAA
Source organism: Mastigoproctus giganteus (assembly GCF_048544385.1). NCBI lineage: Eukaryota > Metazoa > Arthropoda > Arachnida > Uropygi > Thelyphonidae > Mastigoproctus > Mastigoproctus giganteus. Next base: position 205,891,222 of record NC_143584.1, on the reverse strand, counting down.
GCCCCAAAGGTTTCGGTAATTTCTTCAGTTTGTTTAGATTTCAGGTGATTAAACTGGAATATTTTTTATGTTAAATGGGGCTTGAAATTGTGGACTTCGTTATATCGAAGCTTCGTTATCAGAGGTAACGTTAACCGAGGTATGCCTGTATATCAAAGTTAAAATAGCAATTATTAAATGAATATGTATATTATATTAGTTTTAAATTCTATGTTTTTACACCTCTGGTTTAGAAGCTCCAGGGACAGTTCCCCACTTTCCTCGCCCTCCTTACGGCTCTTCATATAGCATTAATATACGGTACTTAGCTCTTTGATATGGCCTTGCCTCAAATGTGCTTCTCGCATACACTAACTCATTTTAGTGGCTAGCTGGAGGAATGGAGGCAGCAAGATATACACTAATTGATCGAGTTGTCTCCTATACAATAACCAATAGGTTTAGCCAGCATGCGTGAGTCGAGTTGTGCATGTTAAGTGCCTAAACGGCTAAGGTTATACTGCGTCAGTATATTGCGTCTGTAAATTGCGAGAAATCTGCGACCGATTTGACTGTTTGCTGATGAAACATACGAGTTCCAGGGAGAAAAGCGATGCTACCCTTGCCTGAGACCTACTAACTCAGCCACATTATGAAAAGGCCCATGAAAACTCTCTTCAATTACGGGAGGAATATGCTTTTCTATCCTGTGTCGGGAGGAGAAATATATCAGCTGCACTACCGCGAGAGCTCGCCAGCTTGCAAAAAAATGTGTTAATGATGCTGATGAAAATGGTATCACACTATAATGCCCATCATAACCCACAATGCACGACAGAAGAGATGGGGATGTTGCCAGAGTTTTGCTCTGGAGACTAAACATAGTTTGCCTCACTCAGGTCACCAGTAAGCAAATTGGTGTAATTACACTGGGTGATGAGTTTTTAGATGAAGATAAAAGTTAAAAGTTTTATAAAAGATAAAAGTTTTATCTTCATCTGGTAGATGAAGATAAAACTGGTAGTTTTATCTTCATCTACCAGTTAGTCTTTCCAGGTGACACAGAGGATCGACCATTTATCTGCAGGGATTGAGATATGGATGCTACACCTCGATCCCTGCTTACGTTGGTTAACACCTTCAGTATACTAGATGCAGTGTTTTTGATCTTGTAAATGGGGGTGTACCTTGATTTACTAAGAGTCTCACAATCATGAAAGTGCAAGCACAGGATGTGGTAATCGCAAATCGAGCAGCCTGCCTAATTTTCCTTACTTGACTCACAAATGGGGGCCCTAATATTAACCCTATCAGTGTTTCAGACTCCCAAATAGCACGGGTTTGCTGTCTTTGCTGGAAGAATGTCTGCAACAAATCTGAGTTTGCACCACAATCAAAGTATTATCCTAGCAAGTAGCTCATACATACATATAGCCAGATGGACGGAAAAACCCCAGTTCCTGCAGAAAAAAAAATGAAGCCCTTGCCTGTGGCAAACTATCGCACACTGCTGTCAAACAACTGACATCACGAAGAATCGAGATTTAATCCAAAACACATACACACGAGTAGCCCTCACAGGTAGCACAGCGGTTATAACACCTTCTTCAATGGGTGAGAAAGACTTCAGTTCAAATCCCATCAATGTCACAGGGAATTTGCAGGGGCGTATTCAGGAGTGGGCAGAGACGGCATATGCCCCCCTTAACCAAATTTTTTAAATTAAAGAAAAAGAACGCAGGAGGCGTTCTAAAAAAAGAACTTAAAAGCCTGGTCACCACGTTCCCTCCCCTTACAATGATACCCGGATACGCCACTGGGAATTTGTATTGACTTTTTTTCATAACGAATTATCAGTCTAAGGCAAGGATTGCCTGGTTTTTCCTGCCGGAAACGCGGCTTTTTATTTCATCCAAAATAGCAAACCAACGAGGAATACACATAATTATAGACAACATATTGGCACAAAATAACCTTAGTTGCTTTGGTGCTTAACACATATCTAGCCTAACACACACATGCGTGTTCGAATCCACATGATTTAGCCACACGGCTAAATTACAGTGGTACTGTATTTCTATAAGTTTTATATCAAAACTCCTCTAACATTGTTGACAGTAATTATTATTATTATTAGCCATATGGTGCAAGGAAGGCTCAGGCTTGTGCTGCAAAAGCCAAAAAAAAAAAAAAAAAAAATCCTGAGTTACCCTGAGAGAGAGAGAGAGAGAAAGAGAGAGAGAGAGAGATCACCAAAAAAGAGAAGAATGATGATATCCAGCTCAGGACCCTGGGTGTGCCAAGCCCATACTCACCAGATGTGAGCAAACAGAAAATATTTTATTTTTATTTTATGCACGGGTGCTGCTTTCGAGGATTTTTCTGATGAAATCTTCGAACATCTAGATCAGTGGTTCTCAAACTTTTTAATGTGAAGACACCCTAAATCCATTATGAAAAATTCTCGTCATCCCCAGCACTGGGTGCATGGGCGCTGGTAGAATATTTTGTACGGTGGTGCATGTGGAAGAGCATTAAGGGAATTTTTTTTTGAAAAATGCATGAAAAAAAAAAAGTTTGGCTTTTGGTACAGGATTTAAAAAATTTTTTTATTTATTTAAAAATTGGCCTCATCCGCATTTTATGCACAATTTCTATATCTCTAAGAATAATAAATTGTATGAAAAAAAATCTAAATTAAAGAAAAAATATGCGATTGTTTTTTCATACTTATTTTAATGTTTTTAGAACAATAAGTACATTTTTAATTTATATCCAGGAACTGAAATCATTCAACATTAAAAAAAAAAAAAATTATATTGAAATTTTATTAATTTTAGGGATAAGGGCTAAGATCCGCTAAGCGAGTAGGCGTTCGCAGCGACGTTGTGCTATTTCAAATAGGGTGTATGCGACGGACGGCTCGGCTGTTCTGTGTATGTACATTAACACTGCGATGCGGTCAGCATTATTGCATGACGACTTCTAATTTACACAGTTGCATGAAAATCAACGACCTTTTGCAGCGACGGCCACGATATAAGCCGATGCCAAATTTGACATCGCGGCCTCCCTATAAAGAGTATGCGGCAGCCCAAGGTGCCGCGGAACCCAGTTTGAGAACCACCGATCTAAGTTAATGGGTAAAGCGATGGCAGTTAGTTTCTTGTCAGTCAAGATTGTATATTTTAATATTACATTTTGCATTTTATATTTTATTAAGTTTGCAGCAATAGTTTCACTGTGTATGCTGTTATAATGGAATCACAACTATTTTTTTTTTTATGTTGTTAGCATTAGCATTAGTAGAGGCATATGATACAAGAAAGCAAGCAGCATCAGTCAAAAAAAAAAAAAAAAAAAAACCTGCTCCCATTTCATCCCTCCGTTTGTTCCATATACCTGCCTAGCTCAGCCTTAAATTTATTTAGGCTATCAACTTCCACAACAAAAGATGGAAGTCTGTTCCACTAACCAACTGCCCTCTGGCTAAAGGCAAACTTCCACACATCTATCCTACAACTGTCTTTCCTCAATTTGAATTTATGTCCTCTCAGGTGATTATTCTGAGCAAGAGGAAGAATCCCATCAGCATTGAGCATACTCAAACCATTCAAGGCATTTATACACCTCAATCAGATCACCTCGCAGGTGCCTAGACTCCAGACACTGTAATCTGCAAAACGTAAGCCGTTCTTCGTAAGAGCAACCCTTTGTTCCATTCACTGATCTTGTTGCCCTTCTCGGTACTCAATCCAACATCATTGGATCGAGTACCTGACCATTGCCTTATACAAGGGAATAATCACCTCCTTATCCCTGCTAGAAAAATTCCTGTATATCATTGACAAGACACCATGAGCTACTCTTGCAGCCCGTCGCTTAGAAAACTACATATCTGCCTGCACAATTACCCTGAGGTCCTTTTCATTCTGAGGGTTTCCGTAGCCCAGTGGTCAGGAGTGGGAGTGCAGTAGCACACACTCCTTGAGTAGACCGGGGTTCAAGCCTCTGACTGCTAAATACGGTCGATCTGCCAACCCGCACTGGACCAGCGTGGCAGATTATGGTCCATTTCTCTCAACGTGAATTGTTGAGGAGGCTTCCATCCTGCAGTGGGTTGATAATGGCTGCAGTTTACCTTTTTTTACCTTTTCATTTTCTACCATTGTCAGTGTAGTATCATTTAGACAAGTGCAGGATCATTTAGACAAGACTTCAGTTATAGCTCAGACACAGCATGGTTTTGTTAAGGGGAAGTCTTGCCTGACCAACTTGATTGGATACTATGATGCAGTCACAAAAGAACTGGATGCAGGGAATAACTTTGATATTATATACTTGGATCTTAGAAAGGCTTTTGATACTGTTGCACATGGAAGACTGCTACACAAATTGGAGCAGTGTGACATTGGAGGCAAATTGCTGCTATGGATAAAGGGGTGGTTGAGGGGGAGAAGACAGAGAGTGGTAATCAATGGACACTGCTCATCGTGGACTGATGTTATTAGTGGAGTCCCTCAGGGCTCAGTGTTGGGTCCATTATTGTTTTCTGTATTTATAAATGATATTGATGATGGTATATCGGGCTTAATGTCCAAGTTTGCAGACGATACAAAGGTTGGCAGGGTTGTCAAGGACATTACTGACACTATGCTGCTGCAACAGGATCTGGAAAGGTTGAGCAGATGGGCTGAGAGGTGGCAAATGAAGTTTAACATTGACAAATGTAAAGTACTACACATGGGAAACAGCAACCCCAGAGCAACGTATCAACTCTGTGGTACTACACTGACAGTGGTAGAGAATGAAAGGGACTTGGGGGTGGTTGTGCAGGCAGATATGAAGTTCTCTGAGCAGTGCAGACGGGCTGCAAGAGTAGCTCATGGAGTATTGTCAATGATATACAGGAATTTTTCCAGCAGGGATAAGGAGGTGATTATTCCATTGTATAAGGCGATGGTCAGGCCACACCTAGAGTACTGTATACAGGTCTGGAGGCCTCATTTCAAGAAGGATGTAGAGCTGCTGGAACGAGTACAGAGAAGGGCAACAAGATTAGTGAATGGAACAAAGGGGTGCTCTTACGAAGAAAGGCTTAAGTTTTGCAAATTACAGTGTCTGGAGACTAGGCACCAGCGAGGTGATCTGATAGAGGTGTATAAAGCCTTGAATGGTTTAAGCATGTTCAATGCTGATGGGATTCTTCCTCTAGCTCAGAAAAATCACCTGAGAGGGCATAAATTCAAATTGAGGAAAGATAGATGTAGGATAGACGTGCGGAAATTTGCCTTTAGCCAGCGGGTGGTTGGTTGGTGGAACAGACTTCCATCCCTTGTGGTGGAGGTTGATAGCCTAAATAAGTTTAAGGCTCAGCTGGACAGGTATTTTGAACGAACAGAGGGGTGAAGTGGGTTTTTTTTTTTTTTTTTGGCTGATGCTGCATAAGCTTGCTTTCTTGCATCAAATGCCTCTACTAATGCTAATGCTAGTACCATAGAGTTGATACTTTACTCTGGGGTCACTGCTTCCTCTATGTAGTACTTTATATTTGTCAATGTTAAACTTCATTTGCCACCTCTCAGCCCATCTGCTCAACTTTTCTAGATCCTGTTGCAGCAGTGTACTGTCATTAGTGTCCTGAACAACCCTGCCAACCTTCGTATCATCTGCAAACTTTGACATTAAGCTTGATATACCATCAATATCATAAGTACAGAAAACAACAATGGACCCAACACTGAACCCTGAGTGACACCACTAATAACATTAGTCCACAATGAGTAGTGTCCATTGATTACCACTCTCTGTCTTCTCCCACTCAACCATCCCTTTATCCATGGCAGCAATTTGCCTGCAATGCCACACTGTTCCAATTTGTGCAGCAGTCTTCCATGTGCAACAGTATCAAAAGCCTTTCTAAGATCCAAATATATGATATCAAAGTTATTCCCTGCATTCAGTTCCTTTGTGACCACATCATAGTATCCAATAAAATTGGTCAGGCAAGACTTTCCCTTAACAAAACCATGCTGTGTCCCAGCTATAACTGAAGTCTTGTCTAGATGATCCTGCAATGCTTCTTTAACCAGTGCCTCCATTAATTTTCTTGGAACAGAAGTTAAAATAACAGGTCTATAATTATGTGCCTTTGATCCTCCTTTGTGAATTGGGGTCACATTTGCACATTTCCAGTCTATGGGTACCTCCCCTGAGTCCAAGGAAGCTCTCATAATTATGGCTAAGGGTTTGCTTACTTCCTTTGCTGCCTCCTTTAATATAACTGGATAGATCTCACCCACCCCGGGTGCCTTTTTTATGTTTATCTTCAACAATTTCTCCTCCACTTCATTCTTAGTTATTACAAAATTGTCTAGCTCACTGCCAGAGTTTAATTCACCTCTGGCATTCCCCTCGCTGAATAACTCCTCATGTGTGAATGTATAGTAGTAGGGTTTTAGGAGCATCAGCAACTAACACCATATTGTTCCATGTGTAAATTGCGTGTGTTCTGAGGTCGATTTTCTGTTTGCTGAACGAAAAACCCGATTTTACGATAGAAAAAACTATGCTAGCCTCACCTGAAATGGACTAACTCAGACAAGTTGTGAAAATGTGACCCATAAAAGTTCGTCCCGTCATTGACTGGACTTGAACTCAGGTCATTTTTATCTGGTATGAGGAGGATGTTTATTTTTATACATTGGGTAATGATTATATGATACTTACAGTAACGACTATGTCACATGCATATATTTTTAATTACTTAGACATTGGATATTCGTAAGGGAATATTTTTAATTATTTAGATTTTGGGTATTCATGATAGTATATTTTTAATATTTAATTAAATAATATTATTAGTGGGAACCTTATGAGATTTAAACTTTTTCAAAGTAAAATGCATTAAAAATATCAAAATGTCTATGATATAAATTTGAAATCTTTTTATAGTGATATGGAATTGAAATCAGTGTTATAATGATAGATTATAACATGAGTGATATAATTAGCATTAGCCTTAGTAGAGGCATATGATGCAAGAAAGCAAGCTTATATAGTATCAACCAAAAAAAAATAAATTAAATAAAACCCATTCCCATGATGGTAGATTATTGATGATATATGGTGGATTATAATAGAATATTATTTTATATTGCTTATGCTTGATTATACAATTGTCAATAAATATTGTTAACATTTAGTGATAGTCATATAATCAAGCATATACTAACAATGTCACTTCAGTTTTAGCTTAAAATAAAACCAGGTTATTGCAGTGCAGTTACCCTGCATGATGAATGTGTGTTTTCTTCAATGGTGATTTACATGTGCAATTGGGATTGTCCTAACCTTGAACAGTGAGGTGTAGCTCTTTACTCCTGAATGAATTTGATTTTTATTACAATATATAACATAGAATTCCTCCCCTTTCCTTCATTGAACAACTGCTGGCTATAATAGCATGTGTTTATGTGCCCTTTATTGATGGATTTAGCAAAATTGATAATATTGTTTTATACAAGTACCATTGCCATGGTCACTCCCCCTCTGTTGGTGAACTTTCTTCAAATAATGTATATATATCTTGGAACTGGTTTAAAAGTGTGTAGGCAGTCACTGTGTATAAAAGCCACAGTGATTGCCTTTGAACTTTATAGTCAAACTGTTCCTGTTTTAGTGAGGAAATGGAAGAACGAGAGTGATATAGGTGTGTGCAAATAGTCACGTAGGTCAAAACAACTGATGAATAGAAATCATTAGTCCTTGAAGGAAGGGGCTCACATCTGGTGAGTTATACAATTGTCAATAAATATTGTTAACATTTAGTGATAGTCATATAATCAAGGCTTGGCACACCCAGGATCCTGAGCTGGATATCATCATTCTTCTATTTTCTGTGATTCTCTTCTGCTTTGGTCTCCCTCTCTTTCTCAGGGTAACTCAGAAATTTTTTTTTGGCTGGTGCAGCAAAAGCCTCAAGCTTCCTTGCACCATATAGCTAATGATGGTAATAATAATAAAGTGGTGAATGTGAACCAAGTGTCTTCCTTGGAAGACACTTGGTTTACTTTCAACACTCCTTGGTATCTTCCGTGGAAGATGTTATATTAAATCTTCAGATTTCCTTAAGTGTGTCACAGCCTGCTGGGAGCTGCACATCTTAGGTTTTCATGTCAATACTGCTGATCACAAACCCCACATCACATCAAGAAACAAATTCTGAATGCCATTTGCAGTGGTTCCTAGCCCATCCTTTTTGGACTATAGAACAATGAAAATAGGCCCTGAAGCTCTTCAGATCAGATGATTCAGTGTGGAGAATGTCAGAAAAACCTTATCTACTACAGTGTAAATATGGCCATGTTCAAATTGGAGGAGGTGGGTCATAGTGTGGGACTATTTCAGACAGTGTCCTAATTGTGCCAAAAACCATCAATGTCAAGTTGTACATTAACACCTTGAACAATTCCATGCTGTGCACACTCTGACAGTTTTATTAGTATGGACCGTGTTTGAGCACAGTAATGTTACATCTCATACAGCAAGTAGTGTAAAAACTGTAAAATCCAACTATTCAACTAGCTAGTCCATAATCCAGATCTAAATTTCATTGAGTACCTTTGGGATGATGGATCAGTCATTGTGACCGATCCTGGGAGTAATTGTGCAGTCAGATATGAAGTTTTCTGAGCAATGCAGACAGGCTGCCAGGGCAGGTCATGGGTTTTGTCAATGATATGCAGGAATTTTGCTAGCAGGGAAAAGGAGGTGATTGTCCCTCTGTATAATGCAATGGTCAGGCCACGCCTTGAGTACGACGTACAGGTCTGGAGGCCTCATTTTAGGAAGGATGTAGATTTGCTTGAGCGTGTACAGAGAAGGGCAACAAGATTGGTGAGTGGAATGAAGGGATCCTCTTACCAAGAGAGACTTAAGTTCTGCAAATTACAGCAGCTGGAGACTAGGCACCTATGAGCTGATCTGATTGAGGTGTATAAGGCCTTGAATGAGTTGAGCATGCTGAATTCTGATGGGATTCTTCCACTTGCTCAGATTACAAACCTAAGGGGGCATAAATTCAAATTGAGGAAAGACAGATGTAGAACAGATGGGTGGTTAATTGCTGGAACAAACTTCCATCTGTCGTTGTGGAAGTTCATAGGTTAAATAAATTTAAGGAGGAACTGGACAAACATTTAGAGGGAATTGTTTTGTAATTTTTTTTTTTTTTTGCCTGATGCTGCATAAGCTCATACACTTGCTTTCTTGAATCACATGCCACTACTACTACTACTGCTACTATTCCTGCTGCCTGCTATAATGAACTGGTGAAAAAGTGCTTTATGACAGATTGATGCTGTTGTTAGAGCCAGAGGTGGACTCCTATATTATTAATTTGATCATTGAAATTTGTATTTTTTCCAAACATGGTTAGGTTCAAATATGCCTGGTATAGCATAGTCACTGCTGTACCAGACATATCTACATAGTCACTTTATATATATTAGAACCATTAAATTTACTACAGGTGAATTAGCCGATGCCATTGTGGGAAGGGGCAGGGTCGTGCCAAGGTGATCTGGACCAACGGCAGATTTATTATGTAATTTTTTTTCATTTCCTTCAAGATCACACTCAAAACCAGAATGCAGTGGGGTGGGTGCACCAAAGTCATAAGGATTCTGGAGTAATATAATTATTGTTGGTACAGCGCCTTCACAATTTTATTTTTAGGGCATCTAAAAATATGTGCACCAGGGACCCCCATTAACTAGTCACATTGGTCAGTCACTGTTTTATAAAATCAGACTAAGAGAACATAAATCTGCTTAAGGCAGAAACTTTAATCCAATTCTTAACAAAATGCATTATTTTTAAAACATAAAATGTACTTTATTGAATCATTGATGTCAAGATCTTTTCATAATTTGTGACATTCTTTAATAACATGTTTTCATTAGATCATCTTTAATTAACACTTAATTATCAGTAGGCCTCCGTAGCCAAGTGGTCAGGAGTGGGCGTGCAGTAGCACGCTCTTTGAGTAGACCAGGGTTCAAGCCCCTGACTGCTAAATACGGTCAATCTGCCAACCCGCACTGGAGACCAGCGTGGCAGATTATGGTCTATTTCCCTCAGCATGAATTGTTGAGGAGGCTTCCATCCTGCAGTGGGTTTATAATAACTGCAGTTTACATTTTTTACATTTTATCAGTGTCTTGCCTCCTCCTCTCATTGAATGATGTCCTGAAACTCCCAGAGGGAACATAGGTACAGTCTAACTGTATTTTTTTTTTTTTATATAACTTGAAGTAAATTTGCCTCTTAATATTTAAAACTTTCCAATTTTTGACTAGTGATTCTGCTAAGGCTAAGAAACATGAGAAATATGACTGACTTAGACATGGCTTCACTAGAGATCAATGCCAACTAGCTATTTAACTGATAAATTATCTCAGAAAGTAGAATGAAGTGGAATAATTTCCCATGGATACCTACAAAATAATAGCAGAACTAACTCTCTGTTTATGTATTTCAGATCAAAAACCTTTCTAGTTTTATTATGTTTTTAGATTTTTTATGAGCCAAACAATTTTTAAGCCATTTACAAGACTATACTGTAACTGCTAAAATCAGACAGGTGGTCAGGCATGAACATTACTTCTGATTACATAGTAACACCAGATATGGACAGTTTGAGAATATTTGTTTGTTCTATCTTCCAAAGTTTTAGAAGGGGATAGAATAAAGCCATGTTAGTTTTTTTCTTTCATTGCACTTATATTTAATTTTGAAATACCTCTTTTCATCACTATCTTATTCATGTAAATTGGCAAATTGAATAAATAAATATTTATTTATTCAATCTAACCCGTGTACAACATGAATAACTCTTGTACAATTTGGGAAAAATATTTATTTATTACTATGAAATAAATGTATTAATATTAATTTATTACTTATCAGGTATAAAAATGATACTATAATGGATATATTCATTATAGACATTTAAATGATATTAACCATAATTAACAATAAAAAATGATTAATGAATTCATTCATAATGAAAATAATGGTAATTTTTTATTTCCTCAAAGGATTATCATTCTTATAACAGATGGTCAGAGTAATGATGGTCATAGCCCACTTGCAATTTCCAAGCAGCTGAAAAATTCAGGTATAATAATATTTGCAGTTGGAGTGGCAGATACCAATGAAGAAGAGTTACTAGGAGTGGCTACATCTCCAGATCATATTTATATTTTGAAAAACTTTGATTATATCAAGAAAGTTAATGAACAGCTTAGAGAAGGTAGGTTGTATATTATCAGATATTCTCACTTTCAATACATCACAGTTATTTCAAAATTTATAACATCATAATAGGTGTAATATGGGAATAAAATCATTTTGTTTTAATATTAGTAGTGGTAAATGATGCAAAAAAAAAAAAAGAAAAGAAAGAAAACCAACACTTCCAATATCACCCATCCATCCCTTTGAATAATTTGTCCAATTCCTTTTTGAATTTATTCAAACTAGCGACCTCTATAATATGTAAATAATAAATAAATTACGTATTTATTGTAGATAATTAAATAATATTACCAAACTACCAGATGGGAGTTTGTTTCAACAATTGACCACCTGAAGGCAAATTTCCACATATATACCCAGTAACTATCCTTCCTTAATTTGAATGTATACACCCCCCCCCTGTGTGTGTGTGTGTGTGTGTGGTCTGAGCAAGAGGAAGCATTTCATCAACATTGAGCTTACTCGATTCATTCAGAGACTTCAAGTCCTCAATCAGATTGCAGGTACCTAGTCTCCAATTGCTGCAGTTTGCAGAACTAAAGCCTTTCCTGGTGAGAGTACTTTTTTTTTTCTCTCACTAATCTTGTTAACCTCCTCTGCACCTGTTCCATTAGATCCATGTCCTTTCTAAAATGAGGCCTTCAGACATGTATGCGGTACTCAAGACACTGCATGAGCTGTCCTGGTACTCTGTCAAAATCACTGCTCAGAGGACCTCATATCTGACTTCACAATTACTGCTCGCTCCAGGGTCTTTCATTCTCACTGCCCCGAGTGTAGTACCACACAGTTAGTACATTAGTCTGAGAGTACTGCTCCCCATATGAAGTACTTTGTATTTGTCAATATTATTCTTCAGTTGCCACTTCTCAACCCATCTGCCGAATTTGTCTATATCTTGTTGCAGTAGCATACCCTCATTACTGTTATTAACCAATCTGCCAACCTTTGTATCATGTGCAAACCTACACATCAAGCCTGATATCCTTCATTAATATCATTAATAAATATAGAAAACAACATTGGATCCAGCACTGAACTCTGGGAACCTCCCTAATAATATTAGTTCAAGAAGAGCAGTGCCCATTGGTAACCATTCTTTGTCTTCTCTGATTCAACCACCCCTTTATCCATAGTGGTAATTGCCCTTAATGCTATATTGCTCCAACTTGTATAGCAATCTTTAATGTGCAACAGTATCATAATATTTTCTGAAATCTAAGTATATAATCAATAGAGGACACAAAAGGATGACACAAGTAATTACCAGTGGAAGCACCGGTTAAAGAAGCATGGCAGGATCATCTAGACAAGACTGCAGTTATAGTTCAGACACAGCATGGGTTTGTTAAGGGGAAGTCTTGTCTGACCAATTTAACTGGATACTATGATGTGGTCACAAAGGAACTGGATGAAAAAAATAATTTTGATATCATATACTTGGATTTTAGGAAAGCTTTTGATACCGTTGCACATGGAAGACTACTTATATTCAAAAGAGTAAAGAGTAAGAGATTACCTCAATCTTTTGCATAGAATGCTTCCAGTCAATTCTCTCCAAATGTAAAGAATAAAATAAAATAAACGGATAAAATAATTTAATGAATTCTTTCATTCATAGAAATAGGACCGATTCGACGCACAACGGAATCGAAGGCCAAGAGCTCCATCCGACCCCAAAACACATCAAACCAACTCAACAAGACGATGAGTGTGAGAAGACATTGTGTCAGAATAAATAATTTAAAATTGGAAACCGCTTACAAGAATAAATAATTAAAATCACAATTAAAATCAATTAAAAATTAAACATTTGGATAAACACACAAATGAAATGAAATTCACAGCTTTTCCCTTCTTTAAGCAGACAATGCTTTTCAACGGATCGCCGTGTTCACAGGATGGAAATATCACGAAGTGTGTGTGTGTTAGGCTCTTAAATGGAGAGATTATTTGTATTGACGCATTCGTAAAAAAGACCAGAAATCCGAAATTAGGTAAGGATGTTGCACATTGATAGAATTTTCGTGTAGTTTCACTTCAAGAGTTTCAGCGATCAATAATTTAATGTAATTATGTTGTGTGCTTAAAATTTTCACTTCATTGAATAGGAATGTGTGACCTTCATTGATGGCATGAAAGGCCAGTTCTGACGCAGTTGCGTGCGATGTGCGGACCGAAGCAGCATGTTGCTTGATGTGTAAATCTAGAGTACACCGAGTGGACCCTTCATACGACGAATTGCACTGACTACAAGAAATCTTGTATACAAGATCATTTACCTGTACCGAGCAAGAAGGAAGAACTGTGTGATTTTTTTTAATATATTATGGTATTAAAATATATTAAAAAATCACACAGTTCTATATTTAAGGGCAAAGGCCTCATGCTATGAGGTAGAATGACTAATATGTAGGTTAGTGCAAATGCATCATTTTAACATAGCTATTAATTAATTAAATTGGCATCGTTTTGCTTATATCTTATATTGTGACTGTTTTCACAACGAGTTGCCATGGTATTGTACTACCTCGAATAAATAACACTTCACCAGTGGAGAAGACTATTGTTATTTATTCTCAGTGGATACCACCACCCAGACAGCACTGTTTCAAAGCTTGTTGGCTTCTCTTTGGTGGGTGGGCAGGTACCCTGGTTTTGCAATAGTGACAACCCAGTTATGAAGGATAACGTCACAATATGAGAGATGCCTGATGGTGCGTAGTGATATAGACTATCAAGTTTTTAAGGGCAAAGCTGAGAATAAATAACAATAGTCTTCTCCACTGGTGAAATGTTATTTATTCAAGGTAGTACAATACCATGGCAACTCGTTGTGAAGGCAGTCACAATATGAGATATAACCAAAACGATGCCAATTTAATTAATTAATTTAACTATTTTGGTAGATAGCTATGTTAAAATGATGCATTTGCACTAACCTACATATTACTGATTGCTCTTGAAATAAAACTACACAAAAATTCTATCGATGTGCGACATCCTTTTACGCATGCATCAATACAAATAATCTCTCCATTTAAGAGTCTAACACACACACACACACACACTTCGTGATATTTCCATCCTATGAACACGGCGATCAGTTGAAAAGCGCTGTCTGCTTAAGGAAGGGAAAAGTTGTGAATTTCATTTAATTTGTGTGTTTATCCAAATTTTTAATCGTGATTTTAATTTTTAATTGTGATTTTAATTATTTATTCTTGTAAGTGATTTTCCAATTTTAAATTATTTATTCTTGTAAGTGATTTTCCGATTTTAAATTATTTATTCTGACACAATGCCTTCTCACACTCATGGTCTTGCTGAGTTTGTTTGATGTGTCTCGGGGTCAGATGGGGGCCCTCGGCTTTCGATTCTGTTGCGCGTCAAATTGGTCATATTTCTATGAGTGAAATAATTCATTAAGTTTTGTTATCCATTTATTTTATTTTATTCATTACATTTGGAGAGCATTGACTGGAAGAATTCTACGTAAAAGATTGAGGCAATCTCTTACTCTTTTAAATATATTGTAATAACATAGAAGTTATTGAGCCTTGTAGCTCTGTGTTTTTACTAATGGAAGACTACTATACAAATTGGAGAAGTATGACATTAAGAGCAAATTGCTGCTATGGATAAAGGGCTGGTTGAGTGGGAGAAGACCGACAGTGGTAATCAATGGACACTGCTCTTTGTAGACTAATGTTATTAGTAGAGTTCCCCAGGGTTCAGTGTTTGGCGCATTGTTATTATCTGTATTTATCAATAAATAAAAAGGGAAACTGCAGCCATTATCAACCCACTGCAGGATGGAAGCCTCCTCAACAATTTATGTTGAGGGAATTCGACCATAGTCTGCCACGTGGTCCAGTGTGGGTTGGCAGATCGACCATATTTAGTAGTCAGGGGCTTGAACCCTGGTTTACTCAAAGTGTGTGTGCTACTGCACTCCCACTCCTGACCACTCGGCTATGGAGGCCTTTATTTATCAATGATATTGATGAAGTTATATCAGGCTTAATGTCGAAGTTTGCAGATGATACAGAGGTTGGCAGGGTTGTTAATGACACTATGCTACTCAAAAGGATCTAAAAAAGTTGAGCAGATGGGCCGAGAGGTGGCAATTGAAGTTTAAAATTGACAAATGTAAAGTGTTGCATATGGGTAGCAGTAACCCCAGAGTAACGTATCAACTGTGTGGTACTACACTAACATTTGTATTGATTATTTACAATAAATCATCAATATAAATGTTAGTATTACAAATATGTTAGTTTTTTTGTTTATACTCCATCACTGACCTGGTGGTTGTGCCGGAGTATAAACAAGAACAAGAATGAAAAAGACCTGGGGATAATTGTGCAGTCAGATATGAAGTTTTCTTAACAGTGCAGACAGGCTGCCACAGTAGCTTGTGTCTTGTGAATGATATACAGGAATTTTTATAGCAGGGATTAGGAGGTGATTATCCCCTTGTATAAGGCAGTAGTCAGGCCGCACCTTGAGTTTTGTATACAGGTCTGGAAGTCTCATTTTAGGAAGGATGTAGAGCTGCTGGAATGAGTACAGAGAAGGACAGTGAGATTGGTGAATGGAACAACGGGTTGCTGTTACCAAAAAAGGCTTAAGTCTACAAATTGCAGCATCTGGAGACTAGACACCTGCGAGGTGATCTGATTGAGATGTATAGGGCCTTGAACGAGTTGAGCAAGCTCAGTGCTGATGGGATTCTTCCTCTTGCCTAGACTAGTTGGCTGAGGGGACATAAATTCAAATTGAGGAAAGACAGTTATAAAATAAATGTGTGGAAATTTGCCTTTAGCCATCAGGTGGTTGATTGCTGGAACAAACTTCCATTTGTCATTGTAGAAGTTGACAGCTTAAATAAATTCAAGGCAGAACTAGATAACCATTTAGAACGAATAGATAGGTGAAAGGGGAAAGGTTTTTTATTTTTATTTTTTGGCTGATGCTATATAAGCTTGCTTTCTTGCATCATATGCCTCTACTAATGCTAATGTGACATCAAACTTATTTTTTTAATCCAGTTCCTTTGTTACTGTATCATAGTATTCAATCAGGTTGATCATGCAAGATTGTCCCTTAACTAATTCATGCTGTGACTGAAGTATAGATACATTCCTGTCTAGATGGTCCAGCAGTTCTTCCTTAACCAGCAACTCTATTATTTTCACAGAAACAAAAATCAATCTAATATGTCTGTAATTACTCATGTCATCCTTTGACCCCTTTTGCGAATTGTAGATGTATTTGCATATCTCCAATACATAAGGAATACAAGGATGCTCTCATAATCATGACTACAGGTTTGCTTATCTCTTTTGCTGCCTCCTTTAATATAATTGGGTAGATCCCATCTGCCCCAGTTGTCTTTAGCTTCAATGATTTCTCTTCCACTTTCCTCTTGGTTATCACAAAATCATTCGACTCCCTGTTAGAATTTTACACACTTCTGGCATCACCATCCCTAAAAAATTCCTCTTTTTGCGAATGTAGGTGCAAAATACCTATTCAGTTTGTCAGCAACCTGAGCAGGACCATCAACGGTTAAACCATTTATATCTAGAGGATCAATGCTGAGGGAATGTGATTCATCCCCTTCCTTCTAGTGTTTACATAAGTAGTCTTTCTTCTTTTCTTTACATTCCTCGCCAGATACTTCTCATAATCTACCATAGCTTGCCTAATCTCCTTTGTGACCTGATTGTTGACTGACTTATACCTAATGTAGGCATCTGTATCACCTGATAATTTATATGCATCCCTTGCATTTTTCTTCTTTGCCACATGCCTCCTCAGTTTATCTGACATCCATTAGGTGTAACCCTTGAACAGTATCTCTTATTTGATATAAAGAGCCTAGTAGCTTCTACAATTTGAATACTTCTCATTATAATTTGCTTTTGGTAACTTCATCAGTTGGTCTTACTGCACAGAATTTAAAAACTGTCTGAGACTGTTGTAGTCACCTTTACAAAAGCAAAAGCCCTTCCCTTTGCTCTTGACAGTAGTTACGTCTTAAGTAAATTCCATGTCAATGCACTGTGATCACTGCCATCTAGTGGGTCCTTTATCTGCAGATTCTTAATGCATGAAAGGTTGTTGTTGATAATCCGATCAAGAGTATTGTTTTCTCTTGTTGCCTCTCTAACACACTTGTGTAGAAAGCAATCATTCAATAAATCCTCATCTTGCTACTGTGCAAGTGACCAGTTCACAAGTTCCAGTCACTATCTGGAAAGTTAAAGCCCCCCAATATAAGACAGTCTGATTTACTGTCTACTCTCTATGTTTGTACAGTTCATTATATCCATCACAATCATAAAACCTATAACACATTCCTACCCTCATTTTTTTTCCTGAGTGCTTGTGTGATACCAAACTGACTTAATGTTGTACTGGCTACCCTTGTCCACTAGATGCACTGCCTTAGATCTTCTGTGCTTCTTAACTAAGAGCATAACCCTTCCTTATTAGTATTTGAATGGGCAAATAACATGAGGAAGCAGAATGAATATGTTCTCTAATTGATGCATGATTATTTTGAAATTTTGAATATGGGAAATTCACTATATAAAAATAAATTATTTTTCAGATATTAAAGAGGTTAGCTGGGATGCTGCAAAGGATTCATCACTGTGTAATACATTTTGTAGTGCTGGTGCAGACTGCTGTGATTTTAATGCCAATTGTTTTTGTGGAACTAAAGGTGGTCGTTATGAATGTGCATGCAATCCAGGCTATTATGGAAGTGGCCATCAGAAGGAATGTAAATGTAAGTGTGTTAGACTTGCATACTGCACATAAGTATCCTGAATGTTTTTGAAAACTTATATTTCCAACTTTTAAAAATATTCCTTCATTAAATATATATTTTCTTACCTTATAAAATTAAGAATTAAAGATCAAATCAGAAATATTTTTACTAAACTTAAGTTAAATCTAGAGTTTTGAATAAAGAATTTGATTAAGTATTTAAATAATAGTATTTCCCCTTGATAATTTTAATGAAGTAGTTGCTCTTAAAATAAAACATGTTGCATTTAAAGCAAAAAAAAAAAAAAAAATTCATTGTACAATAAAGAGAACTATAACTTCTGTGAGAAAAAAGTTTTATTTAACTTCTCATCACTGATGCCCTCAATTTAACAAAGACAGTCATGTAGCATCTATGAGTTACACCTTTTTGTTTTAATTATAAAAGATTAAATGCTAAAAATAAAATTTTTACCTTTTTTTTATTGAATTGAAACAGTAATCTATTAATTATTATTTGCTAAACTCGATTAAAAAATGTTGGATGAAAATAAATGAGAGAAAGTAGAGGCACTCTCTGACTTACATAATACTCGACTTCCGTAAATTCGACTTTATGTAAGTTTTTGCTGGCTGGTGTAAACTTAAAAAAATCGTGGAAACGTATTTTGCGTCCCGCAGGAATAAATGGAAGTATTATGAAAACATCGCAATGCGAACCCAATAACACATTGTGTTTTTTTTTTTTTGTAATTTATTCCAAGATTCCTGAAGTTGAAATTTTCGCTATATAACTAAGCTATTTAACTCACTAAAAGGTCATTTTAATGGAGCACTACCCTTTCATCTTTATCATATGATCCTTTGTAAGAATCAATTTTGAATGCCTTTGTTGATATTTTTCTAAAGAACATTTCTGGAGGTTACAACCATAAAACAATAAAAACAATTTGCACTTTCCAGTTTATTGGGCTTTTCTGTTAGTGCAATCTATTATAAATGGGTAGTAAACTCGATCTTATTGCATTTGCGATAATCCCGAAGACTGGAATTGTGTGAGTTTTTACCTTATTATGGTGAAATGTGTTTCCCCTTCAATGAAATCTTCAATCATATAAAAAACAAATAAATTTTCAGAATCTTCTCTTCATTCCTATTTACTTATTACAATGATGAAGGGAAAGCAACCAATGGAAAGCGCAAGTGGTGGCAGTGCTAGGAAACAAAACAAAATTGATTTAGAAATGAAGATGATCAATTAAGAAGTATGAAGCAGGACAAAGTTTGTCATCTATTGCACAGGAATTAGGTCTCGCTGCTTCAGCAGTGAATACTATTTTAAAGGGCAGTGTGTGTATAAATGAACATGTTAAAGTATCAATGCATTTAAGATCAACAGTGATCACAAAACAGCATTCAGGTGCTATATTGAAGATAGAAAAGCTATTAATAACATGGATGGCAAATCAGATTCAGAAGTGAGTGTCCCCGAGTCTAATGGCCATTCAAGCAAAACGAACGAGTTTTTATGAAGATGTTAAGGATAAATACGGTGAACCCAAAGTTAAGTTTGTGGCAGCAACATGTGGCTTAATAGGTTCAAGCATTGTGTGAGGTTTCCACAACATTAAAGTATGCAGCAAAGTTACCAGTGCCAATTCTGCAGCAGCAGAGAAATTTTGTGATGTGTTGGAAAACCCCATTCTAAATTTCCACAGCCCTCAGCCTCTGCAGTGGTATGCTTATCAGCTGGAGATGTTGATTCTGGCAATGATGCTTGAAAGGTAAAACTTGCTGACATTATGCATGTCCCCTCTCTTTTTTTGTAATTTTATAATTTTGAAATTTTTGTAATTGCACAGTTTTGCAATTTTACCTATGCATGAGATAAAAAAATTTAATAAATAATTCTACTTACATGTTTGTCAAACAGTTCTTTTTTGCTTCAGTCAAATTCAGTGTGCATAGTTGCGAGTACTGTATAAGCATTTAGGAAAATTCTGACTTACATAAAACACGACTTACATAGAGTTCCATGGAATGCAACCCTTATGTAAGTCGGGGAGTGCATGTAATAATAATAAAGAAAATTTTAATCGTATATTTTGAATTTTCAAGATCACTCATCCCTAGATTGAAACAGACACTTGTTTGGCATCTGGCAAATGAAACATGAATGTCTGCATTTTTGTCAGCTATTCATGTTTAGCTGATGAAACCAAAACTCTACAACAAGATTAGATACCTGCCACTGGCTTCTCACAAACTCCATGTGGAAATGGGAATTGCCTAGAAGCAAAATAACTAGATTCTTTTGCTTGCCTGGTGTCTGTTAAATGGTAAACAAAAAATCAAATCCTCATAATTCATAGTCTGTTAAAATGAAAATAGAAATTACTGTATAACCAGTTAGAGAACGCTGGTGAGCAAAGGTATGTGGGAGGATTTGATTTCATTTATGAATTTGAAAAAATAACAGAAAAATTTTAAAAAGTGGCATCTGTCGAACATTTCTTTTTTGCTTCAATCAAATTCAGTGTGCATAGTTGCGAGTGCTACATAAGCATTTAGGGAAATTCTGACTTACATAAAACATGACTTACATAGAGTTCCACGGAAAGCAACCCTTATGTAAGTCAGGGAGTGCTTGTAATAATAATAACGAAAGTGTTAATCATATATTTTTAGAATTTTCAAGAGTATATTTAGAACAGAGTAGGAAGTGAGTGGGGGTGGACAGTATAGATATTTTAATATCTATTAATATAAATATAACTATTAATATGTATATCAATATTTTAATAGTAATACATTAAAATATATATATATGATAAGCAACATGCTACGTAGCATGTTTTTTGTCAATAATCATTATCCTCATTTTTTCATAAGTAGTTATTCTTGCGGATTATTTTATTTACAGGTAAAGTACATCTATATAAATAGTTTAAGTTTTCACATTTTTTTTTCTATTATAGTGTGTCCAAAAGGTACTTATAAATTACATGCTGGTTCAGGTCCATGCACGCCTTGTCCAGCTAATTCCACAACAAGTAAAGAAGGTAGCACGAAAAATGACTGCTTCTGTATTCAAGGTCATCGTGGAAATCCCAGTAATGGAACAGCTTGTGCACGTATGTTTAGAAATTCTTTTCTCACTCCATTTTTCAGTGATTCTGATTGTGCTTTATTTGTTTATGTGTAAATTAACACCGTCATTTGTGACTTAAAGTTTACTTTATGCACCTAATATGAAGTTTTTTTTTTAATCACATTTTAGTTCATATTAAAATTTTTATTAGAAATATTCAATTCTAGAATAATGTTAAAAGTAAGTATTTTTAAAATGAAGATTTATACTTTTTTTGGTGCAATACATCAGTGGAGCATTCTCCTTCTTCTTGTCTCTCCCTCTCTTAACAGAATATGCAAAAAAGTCCCCAGTATAGCCTGGGTCAGATTCACAAAAAAAAAAAATACCTTCAAGCCGAATTTGCTTATCTGTGCTGCAACTGAAATCAGATTCAAATTCAATTTACACAAAACTGATATCACTATATGATTTGTTTTCGATTTTAAATAGTGACACTTTTTTTTTTTTTTTTTTTTTGCTTTTCTGTCAGTCATGCTAGTGGTACACGTTTCTGTAGTTACTGTGTCACAATATAAAATAGATAATAAGGAGAGAAAAGAACTAATATAATGATTTCATTCTGTGAATTACCATCTTCCAGCAATAAAAATAACCACTTTTAAGCTTTAATATGGCCCAGAAATGTCTTGAAATATAATCTAGTGAGCACTGCACCATGCATAGAACTATTCCAATATATGTTAAGACACATAGCAAGTCATGAAACTTTTTTATGATTTTCTGTATGTCTCATTGGTGTACTTGGAAGATACACCACTGAAGGGATTAATATTTCTGTCTTTTATTAGTTAAAGAACTAAAAATCTTGAGCCTTTGAGTATTTTCAAGCTTTGGTTTTCTTAGCTAGCCAGAGTGCTATTTCATAACTAATATGACATAGTTCCTCCTTCATAAAGGAGGAACTGTGAGAGAAATAATGCATTTTCCTAAGGGCCTGATTGAATTAATTTTATAAGATTATTTAATATGATTAATTTGTCCACATTGAGCACTGTTATTTATGGTGACAAAATGAAAAACATAATCATCCACGACTAGTATAATCCTGAACATGTGTGTATTGTCCATTTTCTCACCTTAGCGCTGCCTTCTGCAAGTCTGTTTTACACTGGAATCAGACAGATCATGTGCTCTCATATGCAAATATATATGACAATACAATGGTTTGTTAATAAAAAGGAGACAGGGAAAGTAGTGTCTGGCAGAAAACTTGAGTAAAAATACCTTCTGCAGAAAAATGTGAATACAAATAAGAACAATGAATAACTA
Organism: Mastigoproctus giganteus; assembly: GCF_048544385.1. Taxonomy (NCBI): domain Eukaryota; kingdom Metazoa; phylum Arthropoda; class Arachnida; order Uropygi; family Thelyphonidae; genus Mastigoproctus; species Mastigoproctus giganteus. The sequence continues at coordinate 205,868,715 of NC_143584.1, read as the reverse complement.
ATAATGAGTATTTAAAAAAATATAAAATGTCAACCTAGTAGTAGTGGAAATGATGCAAGAAAGCAAGCTTATATGGCATCAGCCAAAAAAAAAAAACAACCCACTACACACAAACATACTTTACCCATCCTTACCCTCCAAGAATTTGTCTAGTTCTTTGAATTTATTCAAACCATCCACTTCCACAATGACAGATGGAAACCTATTCTAACAGGCAACCATTCGCTGGCTAAAGGTAAACTTCTACACATGTCTTGCATCTATCTTCCTCAATTTAAATTTATGTCCCCTCATGCCATTCACATGCAGCTTCTCAATCCATTCAAGGCCTTAAACACCTCAATCAGATCACCCCACATGTGCCTAGTCTCCAGATGCTGCAATTTGCCGAACTGAAACCTTCTAGGTAAGAGCACCCTTTTGTTCCCTTCACCAATCTTATTTCCCTTTTCTGCACCCATTCCAACAGATCTACATCCTTCCTAAAGTGAAACCTCTAGACCTGCATACAGTACTTTAGATAAGGCCTAACCGTGGCCTTGTACAAAGAGATAATCACCTCCTTATCCCTACTAGCATAGTTTCTGTATATCATTGACAAAACTCCATTAGCTGTCCTGGCAGCAAGGAGTCTGCACTGCTCAGAGAATTTCATATCTGACTGCACAATTACCCCCAGGTAATTGACAAATGTAAAGTACTGTATATGGGTAGCAGTAATCTGACATTTCTGCTACCCATATACAGTACCTTGCATTTGTCAATGTTAAACTTCAGCTGCCATTTCTCAGCCCATCGACCTAATTTTTCTAAATCTTGTTGCAGTAGCATACCATCATTACTGTCATTAAGCACCTTACCAACCTTTGTATCATCTACAAACTTTGACATTAAGTTTAATAATTTCATTAATAAATATTAAAAACAACTGATCCCTTGGAAACTCCTGTGATAACATTAGTCCACGAAGAGCAGTGCCCATTGATAACCACTCTCTGTCTTCTTCCACTTAACCATCCCCTTATCCAAAGCATTAATTTTCCCTTAATTCCACATTGCTCCAGTTTATACAGCAGTCTTTTATTTGCGAAAGTATCAAAAGCCTTCCCGAAATCCAAGTATATGATATCAAAATTATTATTTTTTGGATCCAGTTCCTTGGCCACTGCATCATAGTATGTATGCTATCAGATTGATTAGACAAGATCACCCCTTAACGAATCCATGCTTTTACTGCAGTATAATTGCATTCCTCTCCAGAAAGTCCCACATTACTTCTTTAACTAGTGACTCCATTATTTTCCCTGTAACAGATGTTAAGCTGATAGGTCTGTAATTACTCATGTAATCTTTTGATCCCCCTTTTTGAATTGGGTAATTGAAAGACATTTTCTTTTCTTGAGTAGAGAATTTCATGGAATATTTCTGGAATCTCATGGTGGCACACTGGTTGCAGAACACAACTTTTCTGTTATTATTATACTTTAAATAAATGTCTACATAGGAATCCTAATTTAGATGAAAGCACTGTGTTGTCAGCATGCTTGCAAGTATCCAGCAGTCATCAGTTTATTATTTTCCAGCTCTATAGTTGGATTAATAGCTATCTGTATATTGTAAAATTTATTTCAGTTTTAATGCTAATGATGGGTCATACCATCATAGGATGAGACTTGAAACAATCTTGTGTGTAGTTTATTTTCTTTTATACTGTATTTTTAAATAATGACCATGCAGTTACTGTACAATAACTGTTTGGTACTCACCTTTTTATAATCTGCATTGATGTTAGAATAAAATGGATGATAATTTTAAATTCAAGTTAGCGTGAATAAGTTAGGATTTAAAACAGGATTAAAATATGCGCAAGGAAGTAGAAGTGCACGTCTTCGTCCTTGGTTGTCAATGTTGAAATTGGAACAATTGAAGTTATATGGTTGAAAACAGAAGGCCAATAGCCATAAAAAGTGGCTTTCGTTTTACACGTCTTCAGTTGGCAATGGTAGAATGAAAGTGAATGTGTGTATTTAAGAAGACTAAGTTCTCGTGATGCTCCTGGATACACGTGGAAATCTCAGGTGCATGAGATTCCAGACCGGTGCTATGTTATAGGGTAGTTTGGAATTTAATACTTGGAGAGTGGAATGGCGGCGAAACCATTCTATAACTAGGGCTTCGTATTGGAAAATTTTAAAACTGGATTTTAATTTGATATTAGGAATGGCTGAATCTACTAAGGGGGTGTGGTTGTGGGATTGAACATGTGTTGCTAATTCGGTATTGGACTGTCCCATCCTAAAGCTATTGTAGTGGTAGTACTCACGTGTGTTTGATGTTTTGATAGAACCATATTTTGTGGTGGTGCTACCAATGTAGCAAGCGTTACAGTTATGTTGACATTTTATTAAGTAGACAATATTATTCATGTCACTAATGTGGTAATTTTGTATGTCTTTATATGAGTTGAATAATGAGCCTAGTTTATTATAAGGTAAGAATGTAAGGGTGATATCAGTACCTTTTGAATAAACGGCGGAATTGATTGGCAAAATTACTATGGTAAGGGAGGATAATACGTGGATTATTATTGGAAATGTGTTTGGGTGGGTTGTTAATATTATTTTGGACTGTGATAATAGTTTGTTTGATTAATTGAATAGGATATTTCCTATATATGAATTTACTTGTGAGATATTGAAGTTCATTATTAAGATCGTAATGTGTGGAACTGTATTTTATAGCATTGTAAATTTGATTATAAAGGACTGCTTTTTTTTGTGTTAAGGGGATGATGCGATTCAAAGTGTAAGTATTTGCCTGTGTGAGTATTTTTTCTGAAAATTCTTGTTCCTAGTTTTGTATCGCTTCTGTATATAGTGAGGTTTAGAAAGTTAATTTGCTACATTTTCTTCTAATTCCAGGGTATATTTTAATCTATTATGCATGAAATTAAATTTAATGAAAAGATCATTTATTGTGGATTTGTGCCCTATTAAGAGGATATCGTCAGCGTATCATATAAATAATTTAATATCTGGGGGGTATGGTTATAATATATGATTTTCTACGGAGGCTAGGTAAATTTCAGATGGCTGAGATCCCTAATCCCATAGGTAGGTTTGCTTGTAAATCTGATTAAGAAATCGGAAGTATCTGGCAATAGAAAGGTTGTGAGCTCTAGTATGCTATTAATTGAGAGGGAAGGGCGATTGGATAAGGTTTTGTCATCTGTTAAGAAATTACGTAAGGTTTGTAATGTTGACGGCAAATGTACATTAGTGTACAATGACACTACGTCAAAAGAAGCAAGGATGTCATCATTGGTTATTGTGATAAAATTTATTTTTTCAAAGGTTTGGGAGGTATTGTTTACTTTGAATTTCGAAAATCTGGTGAGGGGATCATCAATAACCAATGATGACATCCTTGCTTCTTTTGACATAGTCTCATTATACACTAATGTACATTTGCCGTCAACATTACAAACTTTACGTAATTTCTTAACAGATGACAAAACCTTATCCAATCGCACTTCCCTCTCAATTAATAGCATACTAGAGCTCACAACCTTTCTATTAGATGCCAGATACTTCCGATTTATCAATCAGATTTACCAGCAAACCTATGGCCTACCTATGGGATTAGGGATCTCAGCCCCCCCATCTGAAATTTACCTAGCCTCCGTAGAAAATCATATATTATAACCATACCCCCCAGATATTAAATTATTTACATGATACGCTGACGATATCCTCTTAATAGAGCACAAATCCACAATAAAATGATCTTTTCATTAAATTTAATTCCATGCATAATAGATTAAAATATACCCTGGAATTAGAAGAAAATGTAGCAAATTAACTTTCTAAACCTCACTATATACAGAAGCGATACAAAACTAGGAACAAGAATTTTCAGAAAAAATACTCACACAGGCAAATACTTACACTTTGAATCGCATCATCCCCTTAACACAAAAAAAGCAGTCCTTTATAATCAAATTTACAATACTATAAAATACAGTTCCACACATTACGATCTTAATAATGAACTTCAATATCTCACAAGTAAATTCATATATAGGAAATATCCTATTCAATTAATCAAACAAACTATTATCACAGTCCAAAATAATATTAACAACCCACCCAAGCACATTTCCAGTAATAATCCACGTATTATCTTCCCTTACCATAGTAATTTTGCCAATCAATTCCGCCGTTTATTCAAAAGGTACCAATATCACCCTTACATTCTCATCTTATAATAAACTAGGTTCATTATTCAACTCATATAAAGACATACAAAATTACCACATTAGTGACATGAATAATATTGTCTACTTAATAAAATGTCAACATAACTGTAACGCTTGCTACATTGGTAGCACCACCACAAAATATGGTTCTATCAAAACATCAAACACATGTGCGTACTACCACTACAATAGCTTTAGGACGGGACAGTCCAATACCGAATTAGCAACACATGTTCAATCCCACAACCACACCCCCTTAGTAGATTCAGTCATTCCTATTATCAAATTAAAATCCAGTTTTAAAATTTTCCAGTATGAAGCCCTAGTTATAGAATGGTTTCGCCGCCATTCCACTCTCCAAGTATTAAATTCCAAACTACCCTATAACATAGCACCGGTCTGGAATCTCATGCACCTGAGATTTCCACGTGTATCCAGGAGCATCACGAGAACTTAGTCTTCTTAAATACGCGCATTCACTTTCATTCTACCATTGCCAACTGAAGACGGGTAAAACGAAAGCCACTTTTTATGACTATTGGCCTTCTGTTTTCAACCATATAACTTCAATTGTTCCAATTTCAACATTGACAACCAAGGACGAAGACGTGCACTTCTACTTCCTTGCACATATTTTAATCCTGTTTTAAATCCTAACTTATTCACGCTAACTTAAATTTAAAATTATCATCCATTTTATTCTAACATCAATGCAGATTATAAAAAGGTGCAAAATAAAATAAAATAAATTAAATTAATCTACGCTATTATATTGTGTTAAATATAAATGGTACTTTAAGAGATCTACAATTTTCGAATTGTACAATAACTTCAAGAAAATTCCAGCATAGTAATAGTGTTTTCATCTGGATATTTTTTTGTTTAAAAATGTACTTATAAAATTAAAATATATACAAAATAAATATTTTTCTAGATAACTGATCTTTTTATTTCTTTATCAAGATTTTAATTTTTTGATATCATATAGTTTGCTTTTTTCCAAATATACTGTTTTTTTTTTTTTTAGCTGTTGAATGTGTCAAGTTGGCAGCTCCTGAAGGTGGTGTTCTTTTGCCACCTTCATGTGGAAATGTATATAATGCTTCCTGTTCATTTAAGTGCAAAGAAGGATATTGCCCATATTTTTGCAATAGCACCAACTTACTTTCAGGAGAATTGGAGAAAGTTAAACCCTGGAATATTCAGCCATCTGAACCAAGGAGATGTCTAGAAACAAGAACTTGGTCAGGAATAGAATTCCGATGTGAAAGTAAGTATTTTAAGAGATTTCCAATTTCTTAATGTTATCATGAAAACAAGTGAAAAAAAGGCTGAAGCTGGTATATTTCAATTTGTGTTATCAATTTTTATCAATTTATATTTTTTGTATACAGTTAACAATTTCATATTAAATCAATCTTATAACAAGAAATTTTAAGTAGAACTAATGGAGCCTATCAATCTTGCTTCATGATGGGAGTTTGTAAAAATGTTTTATTAAAAATATTTTACTTTTTCCATTCATCAACTGTAAATTTTGTTTGAACCAGATTGTAAACACAAAATTTTAGTGAGTAGTGCCAATAATTTGGGATGTGCTATACACATTTTAAAATGACTGATCACAATAAAAATATTCAAGTAAAGATGCATAGAGTCCTTCACATATATTACAAATTTGACTTAAACTAGACTTTAAATATCTTAGGTGGTGGCCAAGGTGTTTAAAGTCTAGTTTTAATCTTGTTTGAAGATCATAGATTAGAATAAAATTTTTAGCAGTAGTGCTTTGGAGGGGAGGGAAGTAGGGGACTTTTTTATTTTTGAGTAGATTGAGACAAGAAATAGACCGAAGAAATATAGTAAAGATTAAAAAATGAAAGAAAGAAATTACAGTGAATTATGACAACCTCCATGGCCAAGCGGTCAAGAGCAGAAGTGCAATAGCACATGCCCTTTGAATAGATTGGGATTCAAGTCCCTGACTGCCATGCTGTATATATATATAGAATCGTAATATTACTGCATTTAAAATGTTAAAATAAAATAACATAAAATATTGCATGTTAAATATGGAACGTATCGATTAATGCCATCGTGAGATAGAACATTACATCAGACGTTAGATATGCCATAATTAGATAAGTTATAGTGCAAGAACCCTCCATAGTTTGAAAATCGAGGCAGACCCCGGCCGACCGTACTCCTGGTAAAAATGAAAAAACATATATAATAGGTTAATTAATATAATATAATATAATAAGCCTTACATGGGAAAAGGTATTTTGCAAGGGACTTTTTCGAGGGCTAAACCCCTACAAAATATCCAACCCTAGTTAGGCTGAGCTATCAGTTTCTGTTGTCATCTGCCTGTATAACTAAGACCAAAAAGAGTCCATAATGATGGATAATAACATTAAAAGGAGAACTAAGTAAGCCAAATAAGTACTAGGCAAGCTAACAATTAAGGGGGTATGTCTAAACGGTAATTTATTAGTATACAGGCTGGATGACATTTAGCCCGACCGATAGCTGCGAAAACATAAGCACAACTGAGAACCAATTGATTGCAGAATAAGGCTAAATTAGCTAACATTCTGCATTCAATTGGTTCTCAGTTGTGCTTATGTTTTCACAGCTATTGGTCGGGCTAAATGTCATCCAGCCTGTATACTAATAAATTACCGTTTAGACATACCCCCTTAATTGTTAGCTTGCCTAGTACTTATTTGGCTTGCTTTGTACTTATTTGGCTTACTTAGTTCTCCTTTTAATGTTATTATCCATCATTATGGACTCTTTTTGGTCTTAGTTATACAGGCAGATGACAACAGAAACTGATAGCTCAGCCTAACTAGGGTTGGATATTTTGTAGGGGTTTAGTCCTCGAAAAATTCCCTTGCAAAATACCTTTTCCCACGTAAGGCTTATTATATTATATTATTTTAATTAACCTATTATATATGTTTTTTCATTTTTACCGGGAGTACGGTCGGCCGGGGTCTGCCTCGATTTTCAAACTATGGAGGGTTCTTGCACTATAACTTATCTAATTATGGTGTATATATATATATATATATATATAGTAGTAATATACAACTGTTAAGAAGCAAAATAAGCAGAAAAAGGAAAATAAAAGTTATTATATGTCTAATGCTCCAAAATGTGCAGTGCAGCAGTAAAGGAAGCAAAAGGATATAAATAATGTGTAGTCTGTAAAATAAATAAAGTGTCTGTGAAAATGGAAATGAAAAGTACACATGGTGCCTGAGAGAAGTTTAAGGGATAGTCGAAAGTGGAAGTGAAGTAGTGGTTAAACAGGTGAAAGAATTTGAAAAACCTAGTACAAAAATGAACTGGGACTGAGGAAGCAAACAAAAAAAAAAAAAAAATGTACAAAAATAAAAATGAAAAATAATAAATAACAAAGAAATAAATAAGTAAATAACACTGTATTCAGATATGGGAGAGCAATTTTAGCAAGAGGTCGAATCAGGGGATGGCAAATATACAGAGTATTACTCCCTCTAGTTGCCTCCTGAACATGCTGATGTAGAAAACAATCATCCAATAAATCCATAAAAAGCCTTGCGAGTGTGTGCATGACCATCCCACAAATTCCACTCAATATCTGGGAAATTAAAATCCCCCATTATAAGACTCTCTGGTTTACTGGCCCACTCCATTTCCCTGTACAGTTTCTTATTATACTCATCAGAGTCATTTAGGCCTATAACACACTCCTACTCTCAATTTTGATGTCCCAGTGCTTATGTCACACCAAGCTGACTTGACATTGCACTGTCCAGCGATGTCAACTGGCTTCACTTCCTTGGATTTTATGTTTCTTAACTAATAGCATAACCCCTCCTCCCTTCCTATCCTGTCTATGCTTCCTGTTCAAATTGTACTCCCCAAATTCTAGTTCTGCATTCCTTATATCTGTGTGACACCACGTCTCTGATATCCCAACAATGTCTGCCTTTGATGTTTTGAGCAATACCTCAAATTCATCAAATTTATTTACCAAACTCCTAGCATTGGTGTACACGCAAGTATACATGCACCTGTTCCTATTCTTAGCTACCCTAACACAACCCATGTGTGTACTGCAATGACTCCTGCTCATTCCAGGCTGATGCTCATTCCAATAGAAGCAGTGCAAGAATCACTTTCACCTCTGCCAGTGACTACTGTTAATCTATTAGTCCTTGTACCCCCCCCCATGCTAGCAGTTTTCTGACCCACCTAACACTGCCTCGATAGCATCAGCAAATATTCTTGCACCCTTTCTACCTAAGTGTATCCCATCCCTGTAGAAGCAGTCTCTCCTGTTAACAAGTACAGACCAGGCTGAAAAAAATTCTACTCCTAAATTCTACACCTTGACAATCATTGGCAGTTTCGTAAGCTCGTTGGGTATGTAAATTTAGAAGATCACTATTGTTCAGTTCTTCGGAATGGGGTTCAATTAATTCATGAACATCTTGGTTGTCTAACTCATTAAAACCAAGGTCCTTTCCGATGTGAGTTACTTCTTCAACAACACCTTCCATTTCTTTTGGAAAGCCTTTAAATTCATTTGCACAGTGAGGAGGAAGATGTTTCCACATGGCTCTCATATTGCTTGATGTAAGTTCAAGCTATAACTGATGAATGTTTTCAATGCACCTTTGATGCTATACTTTTTCCAGAATTCTATCAATGAAATTGCATTTTCTCCAGATGTTGCTTGAATTGCCTGCTTAAGTCCTTCTCAGGTAGTAAGCTTTAAAAGTTGCAATAGGCCCTTGATCCATTGGTTGTAGCAAGGAAGTTGTATTAGGTGGTAAAAATATCACTTTGATATTTTCACACAAGGAATCGAGAGCAATAGGATGACCAGGAGCATTGTCCAAAATTAATAAAGCTTTAAAATCAAGATTATTTTTCTGCAATAATTTTCAACTGTTGGGAAAAAATAGCCTGTGAGCCATTTTTCGAATAGAGCTTTAGTTATCTGCACTTTCTTGTTAGATCGCCAAATTATGGGGAGTGATCCTTGATTTAAGCCTTTAAGAGCCCTAGGATTCTGTGTGCGATAAACGAGCATCGGCTTTAATTTTAAATCTCCCTCAGCATTATCCCCTAATAAAAGTGTAAGCCTATCTTTGGCGACTTTATAACCAGGTTGTGATTTTTCTGTTTTAGCCAAGAAAGTCTTAGAAGGCATTTGCTTCCAGAACAATCCGGTTTCATTGATGTTAAATATTTGTTCATCACTATAACCTCCTTCTTCCACAATTTCCTTCAAAGTGTGATATTTTTGAGCTGCCTCTTTATCTGTGCTTGCAGCTTCACCTGTGATTTGAACATTATGCAAGCTGGTTCTTTTTTTAAACTTTTCAAACCATCCAGAACTATCACCGAATTCTTCATTGTCCCCTTTTCATCTTCTGTGGCCTTTTCTTTCAAAGACAAGAAGAGACATAATGCTTTTGATTTAATAATACTTAGCAGAATTCATTTTTGGTTACAGTCTTCAATCCAAATAGACAACAATCGCTCCATTTCAGTCATTGTATGGCTTCTATTTCGTGTAGTTTTCATATTTTCGGAACTGGTGTGACCTTACCTTTTTCTTTGTACTCATTTGCTTTGCGCAAAATTGCTCATATTGTTGATTCACCCATTGCTCATACAGTCAACAAAATTGCTCATATTGTTGATTGTATGAATTTATGGTCCCATCTTATTTTTTCTCTGCTATTATTGTGTTCATGCTTTTTTATAATTTCTAGATTTTCCTCTATGGAAATAACTTTTTGACTCTTCTTTATATGATCACTTTTCACCTCACTATTTCTTTTGCTCATAGCTGAGGGTAAATTACGTATTAGCTAAACTTTAAGAAAAAACAAAAAAATTATGTACCGTTAGCAGTTGATATGGTTGTCTGGCATCTGTTAAATTAATTTAGCAGACAAACATATATACATAAGAAAACTCGTGGTTTACGAAGAAAATATTTTCTTTCAGTTTTCTTTCAGATTTCAGTTATATGAAATTAAAGCAGTGACTAAAATTAATGCATGAAAAAAACGGACACAGGAATTAAAACGGTGACTAAATAAATACTCAAAAAATATGGACTCGCATTGTAGCTACCACATTAATCGCATTTTTGTACTGCACTAATTGATTTTTGGTATCAAAAAAATTTAGCACATTAATCGAGGGATTACTGTATATATATATAGTGGCAGATTCAGGGTAGGGGCACCAGGGCATGAGTCCCCCTGTCGTTTTTCAGAGAATGTTAGCATTAGCATTAGTTGAGGTATATGATACAAGAAAGCAAGCTTATTCAGCATCAGATAAAAAAAGAAAAACCTTCCCATTTCATCCATCCTGTCACTCCAAATGTTTGTCTAGTTCAGCCTTAAATTTATTTAAGCTATGAACTTCCACAACAACAGATGGAAGTCTGTTCCAGCAATCAACTACCTGCTGGCTAAAGGCAAACTTCCGCACATCTATTCTACAACTTTAGCATTAGCATTAGTAGAGGCATATGATGCAAGAAAGCAAGCTTATGCAGCATCAGTCAAAAAAAAAAACACTTCCATTTCACCCCTCCATTCGTTCGAAATACCTGTCCAGCTGAGCCTTAAATTTATTTAGGCTATTAACTTCCACAACAAGGGATGGAAGTCTGTTCCACCAACCAACTACCCGCTGGTTAAAGGCAAATTTCCGCACATCTATCCTACATCTGTCTTTCCTTAATCTGAATTTATGCCCTCTCAGGTGATTATTCTGAGCAAGAATAATCACCATCGGCATTGAGCATGCTCAAACCATTCAAGGCTTTATACACCTCTATCAGATCACCTCACCGGTGCCTAGTCTCCAGATACTGTAATTTGCAAAATTTAAGCCTTTCTTCGTAAGTGCAACCCTTTGTTCCATTCACTAATCTTGTTGCCCTTCTCTGTACTCGTTCCAGCAGCTCTACATCCTTCTTGAAATGAGGCCTCCAGACCTGTATACAGTACTCAACGTGTGGCCATAATCACCTCCTTATCCCTGCTAGAAAAATTCCTGTATATCATTGACAAGACACCATGAGCTACTCTGGCAGCCTGTCTGCACTGCTCAGAGAACTTCATATCTGCCTGTTTTGTTCTGTGCATTATTTTGTGCACAAACAAGGCACAAATGCCCCAATTACCTCCAGGTCATTTTCATTCTCTACCACTCTCAGTGTAGTGCCACAGAGTTGATACGTTGTTCTGGGGTTGCTGTTTCCCATATGTAGTACTTTACATTTGTCCATGTTAAACTTCATTTGCCACCTCTCAGCCCATCTGCTCAACCTTTCCAGATCTTGTTGCAGCAGCATAGCATCAGTAGTGTCCTTAACAACCCTGCCAACCTTTGTATCGTCTGCAAACTTGGACATTAAGCTTGATATACTATCATCAATATCATTTATAAATACAGAAAATAACAATGGACCCAACACTGAACCCTGAGGGACTTCACTAATAACATTAGTCCACGATGAGCAGTGTCCATTGATTACCACTCTCTGTGGTAATTAATGGACTGTCTTTCCTCAGTTTGAATCTATGCCCCATCAGGTTCCTATACACCAAGCGTTTAAATTCCCTTTAGCTACAAAAAAAATTTTTTTTTTTTTTCATTGTTAACATAGGATTTTATCTGTTTTTGCTTTGTGGCTGAGCTATTTTCAACTGGCCACAGTTGGCAACATTGCTGATGTGATGGCCATTCAAGTTTGAGGTATCACACAGTTTGGTCGTGCATAATGTTTACTTCAATGCAATTCAGACTTTAGCTGTGTGCCTGTGTCTACCAATCACGTTATGTTTAAGTGTTATATTTGTTTTGTTCTGTGCATTATTTTGTGCCTTGTTTGTGCACAAACAAGGCACAAATGCCCCTCTTGTCATTTTTTTCTGGATCTGCCACAGTATATACAGGGTTATTCAAAATGAAGTCCGTCTTTTCAGTACAGGAATTGTTTGAAACCCCAGACTTCATTTTGAATAACCCTGTATATATACTGTATATATCTTAATTACATACAAATAAAAATAAAAATCGATAAATATATTGTCATATCACACAACCCACTGTCTTTATCGAAATTCAACCATCAGAATTGTACGAAATGACAACACTATAGAGCCCCTGTTTCTAATGTAGAGCACATGCCAAAGCAAAGTACAGTTAAAAAAATTGGAAAATTTAATAAAATTAAATAATTTGAAATTTAAAAGGTAAAAGCCAAAAGGAGATAAATATAGAGGAGAACACATAATGCTGGAATGTGGTTCACAGTTGACTCAACAGAGGAACAAAAGAAAAATGTACAGACAAGATATTAAAAAGAACTTATCTAACTGACAGTGTGACTAGGTCAACCTGAAACCAAAACTAAAAGAACCAGTAGTAGAAATGTCTCAAATATAAGACTAAGACAAAAGAAATCTCAAGCATCAATTTGAGGTCTCTCTCTCTTGAGGTCTAATAAAAGAAAAAAATGTTCAAGGTTCTTTCTGTCTGTAAATGCAATTTGTATCCCTGAACTGCCTGAGCCATCCCATTTTTTGTATATTTCCTTTACTTTTTTACTTTCCTGTATTCTTTTTATTTCTCATGAGCCATTGGTTTTACGAACATGTAGCAAGAAACTTCATTTTTCCTATACTACCTTTTTTCTCCTCAAAGTTTTAGAAACCTTTTTCTTGCTACTTTGAATGTTATTTATTTATTTATTTATTTACTTCTTTTTACTCTTCTGGGTTGTATTTATCATGAATTTAATTTCTTGCTTTCATTTCATTTTTTTTTTACTACTTGAAGTCTCTTTTGCCTTGGTCTTATATTCTAGACATTTCTACTACATGTTCTTTTAGTTTTGGTTTCATGTTGATCTAGTCACACTGTCAGTTAGGTAAGTTGTTCTTTTACTGTCTTGTCTGTACATTTTCCTTTTGTTCCTCTGTTTAGTCAACCATGAGCCACATGCCTGCATTATGTGTTCTCCCCCATATTTATCTCCTTGTAGCCTTTACCTTTTTTATATTTCAAATTTTTTAATTTTATTAAATTCTCTCTATTTCAACATTTTTTAATTGTACTTTGCTTTGGTATATGCTTTACGTTTAGAAACAGAGGCTCTATATTGTCATATTTTCATGCAATTCTGGTGGTTGACTCGATAATGACATCAGAATTGTGCAATATATAAAGATATATGTATCTATTTTTATTTGTACATTTGTGTATAACTTAATTTTTTTTATATATATACATAGTTGCTTTCTTTCATTTCTTTACTCTTTTCTATATGTTTTTGCTCTTTTACTATCACTTATATTCATTATGTTCGTTGGGTACCTTCTGTCTGTCAGTGGCCTGTGGGTGTGTGTAGGGTGATTATGGATAATTCTGTAGGTTAATCAGAATTGGACCTAAAACCTGCCAAGGAACCAACAAAATATATGCTGAAAATTTGATACTAATTCAACTTTTCCTCCTCATCTTTCATTTACTTATACAGGCAGTTCCCGCTTTACGAGTTCCCGGGTTTACGAGTTTTTTTTTTTTTTTTCAGATATCAAGTATCAACAAAATTGAAAATATGAACATTAATTGCAAAAAATTAATGTTAAACATTCATAAATACCACATTTCAAACCACGCTATACGATACAATGCATCCCGCTTTACGATATTAATCCATTCCAGAGACACCATCATATCGTGAAAATATCGTAATGTGAACCCAATAACACACTGTTTTTTGGTAAGATATACGTGTATATATATATATATATATATATATATATCTTTTACGATCTTGGAAGTTGAAATTTTCACTGTATAACTCTCTAAAAGGTTGTTTTTATAGTAAATTGTATTAACTACCAATTCAAATCATTAAAATGCATTACATTTTTATCATTATCATATGTTCTGTTATAAGAACCAATTTTGAACGGCTTTGTGATATTTTTCTAAAGCACATTTCTAGAGGTCATGACCATAAAACAATAAAAACAATTTGCACTTTCCGGTTTATTGGGCTTTTCTATTACTGCAAGCAATTACAAACGGGCAGTAAACTCCATGTTATTGCATTTGGAAAAATACCGATAGCTGGAATTGTGTGGTTTTTTTATGTTATTATGGTGAAATGTGTTTCCCCTTTACTGAAATCTTCAATTGCATAAAAAACATAAATAAAATTTCAGAATCTTCTCTTCATTATTTTTTTTTTAAGCTCTGTAAACTTGTTACTCTGCGCAAATCGTGTTAGTTGCAATTTCTGTATTACGTTAAAAAATGCTTATGCATGCTATTGAAATTTATAAAGAAAAAGAGAAGATTATCTTGGAAACAAATGCCTCTTGAAGCATTTCTGAAGAAGATAACTCCTTGTGCAACAAACCAACTTTTTGTTTGTTTTTGTTTTTCTCATTTTATCATTTTAGTTAAGAAGGTTTTAGAAATTATTCAAGACACATCTAATGCCTAAAATTATGTGTATATATCTCTACAGTGATTGTGTGACTCTGATAGTTTTAGTTTTCATTATCTGTGTAACACTTTTGAGTTAATGTTATTTTTATTAGTGCATTATGTGGTAGTTAATTTTTTTAAATGTGACACTATCACATGTTAATGGTTTAGTATGAATTGTAATATAGGTTTTTCAGTTATATAGTGCTTTTGTGTTAAATAAATAAATTTTTGTATATATATATTTTTTTTTAGAAATAAGATGCCCAGCTTTAGATTACCCAGAGAATGGAGGGCATAACTGTAGTGCCACAGACTTCTCATTTGGGACAGTTTGTACATTCACATGTAATAAAGGTTATTCACTAATTCACTCATCATCAAGATCTTGTCTTATTTCTGGAACATGGACTGGAGAGGAGACTAAATGTGAACGTAAGAAATTTATTATTTATGCATAAGCAGCTTATATTCTTCTGTTGACGAGTAATCTTTAAACTTTTAAAATATTCATAAAGTTCTTTTTATGTTGCTGAAAGTTCCTGAGGGTTTTTGACTTCCAGATGTGCCAGTTGTAACAGCAGCCTTTTTCCACTGGTGTGGGTAACTACCTCATAAAAGAATGCTAACTCATTAAGAAACCTGGAGAATTCAACTGCTGAGAAATGTAACCTCACACAATAGTCCTCTCCATGTAACACTTGAGGTGCTTGAATCTTTTAATCATGTTCCACAATTTTGATTGAAACATTCTACAATAATTAAACAGATGTGCATTTCACCAACTTTTATAGAATATTTTAGATAGTATGAATCAGAGCTGTAATACTCAATATGTTCTACGTTGATAATAATATTAGTAAATTAATAAGAGGAGTTTACCTCAATATAGTACGTGGAACACTTCCGTATGATACCCTCCAGAAATTAAAACGGAAAAAACGAAAAAATCGACAACTTACCGGTACATTAAAGTAAAATATAAATAATTAAATAATCAATTTAACACAATTCAAAATCAATTCAAAACAATTAAAATTCAAATTAACGCAATTAAAAGAATCTAACGAAAATATTCAAAACGATTTTCCTTCCTGAAGCTGACAATGCTTTTCGACCGACTGTCGTGATCACAGGAATGAAAATTACCGAATCAGGCTAAACCTGCAACTTAAATAGTGATTATGTGACTTCGCGCATGCGCGTAAAGGTCCACGCATCGGAGATCAAATATGACCGCCGAACATTAACAGAATTCTCGTGTAATTTAATTTCAACGGTTTCTGCAATTAATAGTCGCGTATAATTACGTTGAACGTTAAGTATTTTGGCCTCGTTAAATAAAAAAGTATGTTTTTCGTTAATGGCATGAAAGGCTAATTCTGACGCTGCTGAACGAGAAGCACGAACTGAGGCTTCGTGTTGATTTACACGGATATTAAGAGAAAACCGCGTCGAACCCTGATAAGACGAGTCGCAATCACCGCAAGAAATGTTGTATACTAGATCATTAATTTGTGTTGCGAACGCCGAAAGAATCGAGCGATTGTTCAGTATAGTGTGTAACTTCCGTATAGGCCTAGCTATAATTTTAAATTCGGTATCTTTAAAGAATCTGTTAAGCTGTTTGTGCCATAAAACCATAAACCATAACCATCACAACCATAAAACAATAAAACAATTAGCAGTTTCCAGTTTATTGGGCTTTTCAGTTAGTGCAATCTATTATAAACAGATGGTAAACTCGATCTTATTGAATTTGTGATAATACCGACACCTGGAATTCAAAAATCGTTTTGAATATTTTCGTTAGATTCTTTTAATTGCGTTAATTTGAATTTTAATTGTTTTGAATTGATTTTGAATTGTGTTAAATTGATTATTTAATTATTTATATTTTACTTTAATGTACCGGTAAGTTGTCGATTTTTTCGTTTTTTCCGTTTTAATTTCTGGAGGGTATCATACGGAAGTGTTCCACGTACTATATTGAGGTAAACTCCTCTTATTAATTTACTAATAGAATATTTTGAAATACTTTCTCCACAGCCATCAAAAAATTTGCTCCTCCCTGAAAGAATTAATGGAATTGTCTGAAAATTTGTCATCATGATGATATATTAGTACAGTGAATTCAATATATTAGTACAGTGAATTCAATATATTAGTACACTTCATCATGATGATATATTAGTACAGTGAATTCCATTTATTTGGGCCATCGGTTAATTGAGGCAGCCATTTATTTGGGACAAATCTTAAAGAACAGAACCCAATCGAGAAAATAGTCACAGTTTTCTTTACTTAATTGGGACATCATGCCGTTTAATTGGGGCAGGAGACTGCAGCACTCGAGATTACCCTACAATTGTCTCCGACCATACCTCATAGTCTGGTCAGATTTCTGGAGGTCACAACCATAAAACAATAAAACAATTAGCAGTTTCCAGTTTATTGGGCTTTTCAGTTAGTGCAATCTATTATAAACAGATGGCAAACTCGATCTTATTGAATTTGTGATAATACCGACACCTGGAATTCAGCGGGTTTTTATGTTATTATGGTGAAATGGGTCTTAATTCCAAGTTAAAAGTGAGTATATGGGTTTTAGGCCTGACGTAGTCGAGTGGTCAGGAGTGAGAGTGTGCATAGCGCGTGTTCCTTGAGTGGACCGGGGTTCAAGCCCGTGACTACTAAATACGATAAATATTTGTATTGACGATTTATTGTAAACTCTACGACTTGGTTGTCGTGCCGGAGTATAAACAGAAATTATTTTAACCCCGGGGCTCACATCTGGTGAGTATGGGCTTGGCAAACTCAGGGTCCTGAGCTGGATATCATTATTCTCTTTCTTGGTGATGCCTTTCTACTTCTCTCTCTCTCTCTCTCTCTCTCTCTCTCTCTCTCTCACACACACACACACACGGGGGGGGGGGGGGTAACTCGGGAATTTTTTTTTTTTTGGCTGGTGCAGCATAAGCCTCAGGCTTTCTTGTACCATATGGCTAATAATAATAATAATAATAATTTTTATTATGCTAAAATTGTTGAGATCACATACTGTATTCATGTTGCCAATCATTGAAATATGAATGGCATTTCTGATATTATCAACCAGTTTGATTCCTCTTGATGGAGAAGTGAAAATAATTTCTGCTATTTATAAAATAAGAAGTCTGAATTTGAAACAATGAAAAAAGTTTTTTTTTACATTTATCAATAAAAAAGTTCTGAACTTATAAGTATAATTTTTATTATGCTAAAATTGATTAGATCACATACTGTATTCACATTGCCTATCATTGAAATATGAATGACATTTCTGATATTATCAACCAGTTTGAGTCTTCTTGATGGAAAAGTGAAAATATGTGTTGTCTAGCACCTTTATTAATATGAAGATATTTAAATTTGGTGCAGTAATAAAAAGAATATTTTTAAATTTGTTTTTCTATGGACCTTCTGTTTTCACTAAGTGTAAATTAAATTGTACAGATTTTATTCTATTTTTAAATGTCCATTTTATTTTATTTTTATTGTGAAACATTAATGGGGCATATTTTTTTTTTCTAAACTTTAGTTAGCTTTTCATCATTAATTTGATTTCCAAATATTTACATTTTGTCAAATTTTGATTATTAAAATTTAAAAAATACTGAACAGAAACTGTAAATACTCTTTTTCAGCTTTAACCTGTTCACCTTTAAAAACCAATAAGAGGCTTAAAGTGAAGCCACAAGCTTGTGGAATGAAAAATATGCCATTTCCATCTGTATGCCAGTAAGTAATTTTTATAATTAATTTAATGGATTTTGGTCATAGTATTTAAGGTATAAGTGATACTATAAGTGATAAGTGTTCTAGCAGAATTGGGATGAGATTTCTGCACCTGAAGGCAGTGGTATCAGTTGCAACATTCTTGTCTGGAACCAGATTCTAGGTTTGTTCCTCAGTAGATTTAAAAGTGTGTGTGTGTGTGTGAGGGAGAGAGATACCTTCATGAAGGTGTAGAACTGCTTGAGAACTGACAGTCATCATTTCTGATTGCCCTCCTGGGAAATCAGTTTATTCAGTGAATGGAGAAATCTGCTCTAGATAGAAAACCAGACAGTTGTGTGAATCCTTGGGAAACCATCTTGGAGAAATGAAGCACTTCTTGAGGTTGGTTCCTCAATCCAAATAAACAATAATAAATCTAGCCATTTCAGGATCTGTTTTAGGTCTTTTAAAAAGTGCACTCATAAACATAGAATATCAAATACATATTCCTATTTTTTATAGTCATGCAGCATCCCCTCCTTCAAGTAACTTGAGTGGGTGTCTCCTGAAAGCACTTCCATTTGTTGAGATAGTGGTGGATTTGCATTTTGTTCTGATTAAATCTTTTCGAGTAATGAAGTAATTTTTTGAGTAATCTTTTTAATAAAACTCTATTTGTTTATTTACATGAACAGTTTCATGTTAAATTTGTTACCCAAATTTAAAAAGTACCTATTTTTTTTTACAACTTATATTATTGTCTCCAAACAAATAGGAAATGACATCACCTAACTAACATAGTGCTATTTATGTTAATAATGCTTTAAATTGAAAAAAAAAAAAAAAAAAGCTTAGGAATTTTTGTCTCAGTAAATCAATAGAACACTCTATATGTATAATAATCTAATTTTTATTTAATAATGTAGCATCATGTCTTTAAATAAAGACATCTCAACCACAGCTCCACAACTTTAAATTTACCAAGCTGTAGTACAATCACCCTATCCAGATTCTTCTGAGATACAGATTACACTTAGTAAATTTTGCTCTAGACTTTACTACCTTGAGCAGAGCACAAATTAAATTAACATATAATTAAATAAAACATGAGGACTGCAAAGTGTGCAAGATCTATTTATAGGGAAGAGAAAGTGTAGTGACAAGTGTAGGAAAGAGGAATGGGAGGAAAGGAAGAATAAATTGAGTGAATACAAGTTGTAAATATTAATGTGCTTTGAATTTTACGTTAATCATTTCCACCTAGGGAACTTTTCCTGCTTGGGATATGAATTTCCCTTTGTCATTCATATAGAGTTATCCAATACTAGCAAAGCTATCTTTTCTAACTACAGTCCGAAGTTGAAAGGGATTTGGCCCACTGAGGTACAGTGACATTCTAGTTCTGTCATTATGGACCACAGATAATTTTTTTTTTTTTTTTTTCATTTATCCTCTATCTCTCAAAAGCTTTTGTAATTATCACAACAAAATGTGTGTATAGAAGCATGCACACTTATATCTGTTAAGATATTTATGTATTTATTGTCTGCATATTGAATTATTAGAAACTTCTGGTTGAGAAATATATATGCTGCAATAAAAGTCTTTGGTTTTATTTTCCTTCTAATTTTTATTGTAATTATTGTAGATTTGAAGTTGTATACTGCTTAAAACTATATATCACTCATAATCAATGTTCCCTCTAAGCTGCACAGGTGCATGGCCATGCACTGCTAAATTGTTGCCATGCATCTGAAATTTATTTTTAAAAATGCTGCTGGAAGCAACATCAACAGTTGCAAGGAATGCATACAAAACTGGATGATAATAATGGAGAAGCTGTGAAAGGTGCACCCTGTGCCGAAAATTCTAATTTTTATTAAAAATTGTTAGAACAAGGTAAAAATTAGTTTCTATAAAATTATTTATATGACATTTTTATTATTTCTATAAAATTATTTGTATGTAGTTCTTTTGCTAAAATTATGTTTCTTCACTTAATAATTAATTTGTTTGGTATTGCCAAATAATAATTTCAATAATAATTATTATTTCTAGTATCCTTATGATGTCGAAAAGAAAGGCTGAAGGAGAGTTGAATGTTTTGAAGAACAAAACTTGTGCAAGATTTAAGAAGGAATGGCTTTTGCAGTTTGTAGAAACTGAACTAAACAAAAATAACAGTTGCTGATATTTCTAAATTACTGGTGATGTTGTATGCACCATTTGTGTGGAAGCGAAAGTTGGAGGCGAGTTTGGTAGTGGAAAATATTGTTTGTTTTGTTTGTTATTTGGTTTTTAGGAGCATTAGCAACTAAGGCCATATTGCTCCGGGATATGCAGTGGTCATTCCCTGACCTTTCCACGTCCTCCGTATTTGGTGGTGACGGGCTCGAACCCCGGTTTAATCAAGAAGCGTGTGCTACGCACTGCTGCTCCTTCCCACCTGGCTACAGAGGCGCCAGTGGAAAATATGGGAAGAATGGAAGTTAGATTACTTAAGACGGCATCTCAACCAGAGAATTCATGTAGATGCAGTTACCAAATTATGCAACCAAAAGAAAGGTGGAATTTTGTGAATGTTAATTGAAACTCCAAAAGAGTGTGAAACAAGAGTGGAACAAGATGCACAAAAGAAGTCTGATTCTAATATGGTCAAGGTGCTGATTGATAACGTTATCTTAGCAATTAAAATTAATGCTTCAATGCATTCCATGCAAGAAATTCATGCACGTGTCCAAATATGTAAATATACCAGAGAGTTGGTACAGCAAGACTATGCATTTGAATTTGTTTGAGTGTATCAGCTTTGTACTGCAGAAACAAATAATGGGAGAATTGCAGAAATCTGCTTTCCATACATTAATTGCTGATGAAAGTACAGACATTTCTGTACAGAAAATGTTAATTTTGTATTTTAAGATTTGACCAGAAAATGAAACTTCCTATAGGACTGTGTTTGCAGGTATTTTGAGACTAAGTGCATGTGGCAGTATAACTATTGTTGAAGCAATAAGAACATTTTATATCAAGAACAATCTTGATCTTCAAAAGATGGTGATGTTTACATCAGACGGAGCACATGTTATGCTTGGAAAGAATAATGGTGTGGCAGCAATTCTTCTATGAGAAATAAAGCATCTGTCTGAACAATATTACATCCACAGAGAAGACCTGAGATAAGACGACGCATGGAAAAACGTGTCAATCATGTGGGATATAGAAATACTGTTATGAACAGTGTATACAATGTTCAGTAGGTCATCTATTAAAACAGGAAAGCTAGAAGAATTAGCCAATCTCACAATGTGACGTTTTGTCATTTCAACCACTAAATGAAATGAGATGGCTGTCAAGACATTTTGCCGTAACTGCTTTAATGAAAAATTACAATATTTTAATCCAGTATTGTAAAGACCAAGTTAATGAATGTAATGATCCAACCAGTAACTACTGCTTGAAGATTTTGACCAATCCACAATATCGAGTAGCATTAACTGTTCTTAACAATGTTTTAGAAGATCTGGAATCTGTCTGTAAATTCCTTAAGAAAAGTTGATTGAATACAATTGGAGCACTGCAGTGTGCAAAAGCAAAAATTAACAAGATAAGGTCACAGTATCTTGGCCATACTGTTTATTGGATTGACAAAGAAAAAGATTTGCTTTCATCTATAAGTTCTGTTGTCGATACTATGCCTATTATTTTGTTCATTAAATGTGTGTGTAATCACTTGGACAATAGATTTTGTGATGATGAGTTAAGAGAATGGCAAGCTTTTGACCCAATTTCTATGGCAAATGCAACCAATTTTTAATTTGGAGAAGAGAATGTTAAACAACTAATGAAAAAATACTTTAGCTACCATTACGATAAACGAAAGCATTGTCACAATAATATTGCATCAGTACTGTGATTTGAAATTTGTTGTTTCTGAGAAGGTTAAGAGTGGTTCAATTAAGTCGTTTACTGATATGTTGAACTACATGCTCAGAAATGAAGAATTTGAAGAACTGTCAATTCTTGTTGACATCTGTGGAACATTTCAAGCTTCTAGTACTGAATGCGAACGTGGATTCAGTGTCATGAATTCCATCAAATGTATATCTAGCTTGGTTGGTTGGTTATTTGGTTTTTAGGAGCATTAGCAACTAAGGCCATATTGCTCCGGGAATATGCGGTGGTCATTCCCTGACCTTTCCGCATCCTCTGTATTTGGTGGTGACGAGCGTGAACCCCGGTTTAATCAAGAAGCGTGTGCTACGCACTGTTGCTCCTTCCCGCCTGGCTACGGAGGTGCCTGTATATCTAGAAACAGACCGGAAGTTGAAAATTTGGATGATCTGATGATGATTAAGACTTATCTTTCATCTGGGTGCAAAATTAATCTAGATAGTGTTTATAGTCAATGGATGTCTAATAAGGACAGATGAGAAAAAGTTCTCAAAACGCTAAATAATTTTCTTTGTTGTGCTGATTTTTATTGTACCATTCAATTAATAAATAAAATACAAAATATGAAGTTTTTCGATTTTCGTTGGAAATATTCTTATTATGTATAATACATAAAACTTTTATTAAAGTGCCACGTAGACGTCAGGTCATGTAAAAATGTTTTGCCCAGAGCAGCGGCAGGTCCGTCCAGCTGTAAAAAAAATTTGAAGGAACATTGCTCATAATGAATGAAATTTGCAATTAAACATGAATGATTTCGATTTTTACATTACAGACAATCAAGTATAAAGTGTCTTTAATTGCTTATTAGCATTAGCATTAGCAGAGACATTTGATGCAAGAAAGCAAGCTTATGCAGCATCAGCCAAAAAAAAAAAAAAAAAAACCCACTTCCACTTCACCCCTCTGTTCGTTCAAAATACCTGTCCAGCTGAGCCTTAAACTTATTTAGGCTATCAACCTCCACCACAAGGGATGGAAGTCTGTTCCACCAACCAACCACCCGCTGGCTAAAGGCAAATTTCTGCACGTCTATCCTACATCTGTCTTTCCTCAATTTGAATTTATGCCCTCTCAGGTGATTTTTCTGAGCTAGAGGAAGAATCCCATCAGCATTGAGCATGCTTAAACCATTCAAGGCTTTATACACCTCTATCAGATCACCTCGCTGGTGCCTAGTCTCCAGACACTGTAATTTGCAAAACTTAAGCCTTTCTTCGTAAGACCACCCCTTTGTTCCATTCACTAATCTTGTTGCCCTTCTCTGTACTCGTTCCAGCAGCTTTACATCCTTCTTGAAATGAGGCCTCCAGACCTGTATACAGTACTCTAGGTGTGGCCTGACCATTGCCTTATACAAGGGAATAATCACCTCCTTATCCCTGCTGGAAAAATTCCTGTATATCATTGACAATACTCCATGAGCTACTCTTGCAGCCCGTCTGCACTGCTCAGCGAACTTCATATCTGCCTGCACAACCACCCCCAAGTCCCTTTCATTCTCTACCACTGTCAGTGTAGTACCACAGAGTTGAAGAGTTGATACGTTGCTCTGGGGTTGCTGTTTCCCATGTGTAGTACTTTACATTTGTCAATGTTAAACTTCATTTGCCACCTCTCAGCCCATCTGCTCAACCTTTCCAGATCCCGTTGCAGCAGCATAGTGTCAGTAGTGTCCTTGACAACCCTGCCAACCTTTGTATTGTCTGCAAACTTGGACATTAAGCTTGATATACCATCATCAATATCATTTATAAATACAGAAAACAATAATGGACCCAACACTGAGCCCTGAGGGACTCCACTAATAACATTAGTGCACGATGAGCAGTGTCCATTGATTACCACTCTCTGTCTTCTCCCCCTCAACCACCCCTTTATCCATAGCAGCAATTTGCCTCCAATATCACACTGCTCCAATTTGTGTAGCAGTCTTCCATGTGCAACAGTATCAAAAGCCTTTCTAAGATCCAAATATATAATATCAAAGTTATTCCCTGCATCCAGTTCTTTTGTGACTGCATCATAGTATCCAATCAAGTTGGTCAGGCAAGACTTCCCCTTAACAAAACCATGCTGTGTCTGAGCTATAACTGAAGTCTTGTCTAAATGATCCTGCAGTGCTTCTTTAACCAGTGCCTCCATTAATTTTCCTGGAACAGAAGTTAAGCTCACAGGTCTATAATTACTTGTGTCAGCCTTTGATCCTCCTTTGTGAATTGGGGTCACATTTGCACATTTCCAGTCTATGGGTACCTCCCCTGAGTCCAAGGAAGCTCTCATAATTATGGCTAAGGGTTTGCTTACTTCCTTTGCTGCCTCCTTTAATATAACTGGATAGATCTCATCCACCCCGAGTGCCTTTCTTGTGTTTATCTTCAACAGTTTCTCCTCCACTTTACTCCCAGTTATTTCAAGATTCTGTAGCTTACTGCTAGAGTTGGATACACCTTTGGCATTCCCCTCGCTGAATAACTCCTCATGTGTGAATGTCGATGCAAAATATTCATTTAGTTTGTTAGCTACCTGAGCAGGATCATCAACAGTTGACCCATCAATATCAAGTGGACCAATCTGATTCATCCCCTTCCTTCTAGAGTTTACATAAGTAAAGAACTCTTTGCTGTTTTTCTTTGCATCCCTTGCCAAGGATTTCTCGTATTCTGCCTTCGCCTGCCTAACCTCCTTTGTAACTTGGTTGCCTATCAACTTGTATCTATCATAGGCTTCTGTGTCATGTGTTAATTTGTAAGTATCCCATGCATTTTTCTTCTCTGCCATATGCCTCATTAGTTCATCTGACATCCATTTTGGCCTAAACCTTGAACAATATTTCTTAGTTGGTATGTAAAGCCTAGTAGCTTCCAAGATAAGTTCTTTGAATGCTTCCCATTTTGAATTTGCTGTTGGTAACATCATCAGTTGATCCCACTGTATAGAATTTAAATACTGTCTCAGTCCATTGTAGTCGCCTTTACGGAAGCAATAACCCTTCCCTTTACCCCTAATGGTAGTTACCTCTTTGAGTAAATCCCACTTCAGCACACTGTGATCACTGCCACCTAGTGGTTCATTTATCTGCAGATTCTTAATGCATGAAGAATCACTGCTGATAATCAAATCAAGAGTATTACTCCCTCTAGTTGCCTCCCGAACATTCTGATGTAGAAAACAATCATCCAATAAATCCACAAAAGCCCTGCTAGTGTGTGAGTAACCAGCCCCCAAATTCCAGTCAATATCTGGGAAATTAAAATCTCCCATTATAAGACTCTCTGATTTACTGGCCCACTCTATTTCCCTGTACAGTTCCTTATTATACTCATCAGAGTCATTAGGCCTATAGCACACTCCTACTCTCAATTTTGATCTCCCAATGCTTATGTCACACCAAACTGACTCAACACTGCACTGTCCAGCGATGTCGACTGGCTTCACTTCCTTGGTTTTTATGTGTTTCTTAACTAATAGCATAACCCCTCCTCCCTTCCTATCCTGTCTATCCTTTCTGTAGACGTTGTACTCCCCAAATTGCAGTTCTGCATCCCTTATATCTGTGTGACACCACTTCTCTGATATCCCAACAATATCTGCCTTTGATGTTTTGAGCAATACCTCAAATTCATCAAATTTGTTTACTAAACTCCTAGCATTGGTGTACACGCAAGTATACCTGCACCTGTTTCTATTCTTAGCTACCCTAACACAACCCATGTGTTTACTTGTACCGCAATGGCTCCCAGCAGTCTCTGAAATACCATGCATCTTGTTTTTCAGGCTTCTGCTCATTCTAATAGAAGCAGTGCAAGAATCTCTTTCACCTCTGCCAGTGGCTACTGTCAATCTATTGGTCTTTGTCTCCCCCCAAGCTAGCAGTTTTCCGACCCACCTAACACTGCCTCGATAGCATCAGCAAATATTCTTGCACTCTTTCTATTTAAGTGTATCCCATCCCTGTAGAAGCAATCTCTCCTGTTAACAAGTACAGTCCAGGCTGAAAAAAATACTACCCCTTGAGCCTTGCACAATCTTTCCAGAACCGAATTGATCGACAAGGCTCTCATCATATACTCCCTCCTATCGTGTATACTCCCTCCTATCGTGACATTATACATTTGTTATTGATGTATTGAAGGTTTTGAGCATTAATAATTGTGATTGTTCTTTTCAGATATCACTGCCAAAAAGGATATAAACTTTATGCTGTAAACAAGCCCCAAAATTATACTGTGGGCATTCGAAAGTGTTCTGTTGATCAAAAATGGCTAGGAAGTGATGAGAAAATAACTTGTAAAGGTAATGTTTTATAGAAACCTTATGTTTTGCTTTTAAACTCTTAGCAAAATAAATAAATTGTGCAATTGAAAACTATTATTTATGTAATTAATGTTCATATTCTGTAGATGACACACCACCTGTAATTAAGTGCCCTTCTGATATATCAGTTCAAACTGAATCACGAAAGCCCACTGCATTAGTTTACTGGAATTTACCTACAGCTACAGATAATGAGAAGATAAAGAACATTGATGTGATTTATCCAAGTGAAATCAAAAAACCACCTCATCATTTTCCCATTGGAATCACAAAAGTAGTCTACCAAGCAAATGATACAGGCGATTTAACTTCAACATGCTCGTTTTTTGTTGCTGTTGCAGGTAAAGTGTTTTATATATATTTATGTTATTTAAATCTTTAAAAAAATAAATACTATATTTATTAATTAATAATGAATTATTATGCATTATTACTATTAATATTGCATCACAGAAGTATGTTATCTCCAGATTTATAAATCTAAATCATAAAAGATTATTAATACTCTGTTTTCATGTTGGAAGCTTGGGGAGGGCAGAAATGAACTGCAATAATTTAGTTAGAGAAAAATATAACATAAGCAAAATAATAAGTATAGTGCATAACACAAACTCTACTTTTGATTTTATGCACTCTAATCACTGTGTTTGTTATATGATCACTTTCCATTTTGCTTTTAGTGATGTCCAAATACTACAGTCAATCACCATTGTTTCTTAATAGTCACTATATTGAATCTTAATATCAATTTTACATTTATTTTAGATTTTTTCTATTAATGCTTTAACAAAAATAATGTTATATATAGGAAATTGTGTGGTAATAACAAATGAATTACATGTATGTGAAACTTTTCCCTATAATAAATCTTTAAATTAATGTAATTACTGGTTCAAAGAATAAGTTAAACTTCATGTTAGTAAAAAAAAAAATTATTTTATGTGCAATAATGTTTCAAAAGCACTTCTATACCCTTTTCCTTGGGGTAACAGACAGAAATTTCTGATGGATATTCTGAAAAAAGGGCAAAGGGCATACAAATGCCTTTGAAACATCAGTGCATTTAATAGACATGATTTTTGTTACCAATTTAGAATTTTATACAAACAGATTCACGTAAAATCTCTTCTTCACTGTTGCTGCTTGTTTGTTTCAATTTTTAACAGTTTGATGCAAGAGGTATCTCTCTCTATTTTTTTTCTGGTTATGTGTCAGCTGATGCACCTGTGGCATTATTAGCATTAGCATTAGCATTAGTAGAGGCATTTGATGCAAGAAAGCAAGCTTATGCAGCATCAGCCAAAAAAAAAAAAAAAAAAACCCACTTCCACTTCACCCCTCTGTTCGTTCAAAATACCTGTCCAGCTGAGCCTTAAACTTATTTAGGCTATCAACCTCCACCACAAGGGATGGCAGTCTGTTCCACCAACCAACCACCCGCTGGCTAAAGGCAAATTTCCGCACATCTATCCTACATCTGTCTTTCCTCAATTTGAATTTATGCCCTCTCAGGTGATTTTTCTGAGCTAGAGGAAGAATCCCATCAGCATTGAGCATGCTTAAACCATTCAAGGCTTTATACACCTCTATCAGATCACCTCGCTGGTGCCTAGTCTCCAGACACTGTAATTTGCAAAACTTAAGCCTTTCTTCGTAAGACCACCCCTTTGTTCCATTCACTAATCTTGTTGCCCTTCTCTGTACTCATTCCAGCAGCTCTACGTCCTTCTTGAAATGAGGCCTCCAGACCTGTATACAGTACTCTAGGTGTGGCCTGACCATTGCCTTATACAAGGGAATAATCACCTCCTTATCCCTGCTGGAAAAATTCCTGTATATCATTGACAATACTCCATGAGCTACTCTTGCAGCCCGTCTGCACTGCTCAGAGAACTTCATATCTGCCTGCACAATCACCCCCAAGTCCCTTTCATTCTCTACCACTGTCAGTGTAGTACCACAGAGTTGATACGTTGCTCTGGGGTTGCTGTTTCCCATGTGTAGTACTTTACATTTGTCAATGTTAAACTTCATTTGCCACCTCTCAGCCCATCTGCTCAACCTTTCCAGATCCTGTTGCAGCAGCATAGTGTCAGTAGTGTCCTTGACAACCCTGCCAACCTTTGTACATCTGCAAACTTGGACATTAAGCTTGATATACCATCATCAATATCATTTATAAATACAGAAAACAATAATGGACCCAACACTGAGCCCTGAGGGACTCCACTAATAACATTAGTGCACGATGAGCAGTGTCCATTGATTACCACTCTCTGTCTTCTCCCCCTCAACCACCCCTTTATCCATAGCAGCAATTTGCCTCCAATGTCACACTGCTCCAATTTGTGTAGCAGTCTTCCATGTGCAACAGTATCAAAAGCCTTTCTAAGATCCAAGTATATAATATCAAAGTTATTCCCTGCATCCAGTTCTTTTGTGACTGCATCATAGTATCCAATCAAGTTGGTCAGGCAAGACTTCCCCTTAACAAAACCATGCTGTGTCTGAGCTATAACTGAAGTCTTGTCTAAATGATCCTGCAGTGCTTCTTTAACCAGTGCCTCCATTAATTTTCCTGGAACAGAAGTTAAGCTCACAGGTCTATAATTACTTGTGTCAGCCTTTGATCCTCCTTTGTGAATTGGGGTCACATTTGCACATTTCCAGTCAATGGGTACCTCCCCTGAGTCCAAGGAAGCTCTCATAATTATGGCTAAGGGTTTGCTTACTTCCTTTGCTGCCTCCTTTAATATAACTGGATAGATCCCATCCACCCCGGGTGCCTTTCTTGTGTTTATCTTCAACAGTTTCTCCTCCACTTTACTCCCAGTTATTTCAAGATTCTGTAGCTTACTGCTAGAGTTGAATACACCTCTGGCATTCCCCTTGCTGAATAACTCCTCATGTGTGAATGTCGATGCAAAATATTCATTTAGTTTGTTAGCTACCTGAGCAGGATCATCAACAGTTGACCCATCAATATCAAGTGGACCAATCTGATTCATCCCCTTCCTTCTAGAGTTTACATAAGTAAAGAACTCTTTGCTGTTTTTCTTTGCATCCCTTGCCAAGGATTTCTCGTAATCTGCCTTCGCCTGCCTAACCTCCTTTGTAACTTGGTTGCATATCAACTTGTATCTAGCTTCTGTGTCATGTGTTAATTTGTAAGTATCCCATGCATTTTTCTTCTCTGCCATATGCCTCATTAGTTCATCTGACATCCATTTTGGCCTAAATCTTGAACGATATTTCTTAGTTGGTATGTAAAGCCTAGTAGCTTCCAAGATAAGTTCTTTGAATGCTTCCCATTTTGAATTTGCTGTTGGTAATTCTTCTCTGTAAGGTATTCTTCTCTGTAACTCAATCATTTCCTTGAATTGCAAAAGTGAATTAGTGCTGATGCAATTATATGCAAGACCCAATTTCAAAATTTGTCATTAATGGAAAGTGTAAATGGTGATGTAATGTAAATGGAGATGTAATGGAGATGTTATAAACCACCACACTCATCTGTAACTGATGCTTTATTTTCCAGAGCTTGCATTAATTCTGTCTTGGGTGGAATGATCACATCTGCATTCTATGCCTCTCTCTTTTTTTTTTTTTTTTTAATTCAATCTATGAAATATTCTTCTCTGTAACTCAATCATTTCCTTGAATTGCAAAAGTGAATTAGTGCTGATGCAATTATATGCAAGACCCAATTTCAAAATTTGTCATTAATGGAAAGTGTAAATGGAGATGTAATGTAAAAATGTTACCAATCCACTCTGTATAAATATTGTACATGCTGAATCAAGTGCCATATACTGAAAAAATCTATATACTACAGAGTTTTTTTTTCATTTTGTTGTGCTTTGTTCACTATTTATTTCCTTCTAAACCTTTAATCTGACTCAATCAACAGTCCACTGTAATGAATTTTTTGGTATGAGAAATCAACTCAAAATATATTTATATACATTTCAGATCGAGAGTCTCCTCGTGTAATTTATTGTCCTAAAGATATAGAGGAGTATCATGATAAAGGAACTGGCAAAGTTATAACTTGGAAAGAGCCAGTATTTGAGGTTAGTGATTTTTAATCTTGAATTTGGGGTTGTAAAACAGGTTTTGTGACATCCTGAAAAATGATGTTTTAATTGCATATTGTATCATTAAATTACACAGACTGGTTAAGATTATTCATTGTTAGCTGATTTATGAATGTTTTTCTTATTAATAGACAAAATCATTCATAAATCAGTTAACGGTGTCTATTATCATTTGGAACAAAGATTTTTAATTTGTGTTCTGCAGGACCTTAGAGTTCCCAAAGAGATCTCAAACATCAATGTTTTATTATTCTGTTATCAAAACAAATGGTGTAAATCAGTGGCTCTTATTCTCTTTGTAAATGAAAGCCATATCCAAGTTTTTGAGTTAGAGTGAGGGTATAGAGCCTATATGTAATTTTAATTTTAAAAAAATAATATGTTGTTGTTTTTGTTTAGTGTATGATAACACATACGGTTATTAATTAACAAATATAAAGACACACATTTTGTTCCAGAGGCAAAATTTTCTATAACCAGTGTCACATATACAGAAACTGAAACGAACATTCTAGCAGGGATAAGAAGGTAATTAGCCCATTGTACAAGGCAGTGGTTAGGTTGCATCTTGAGCACTGTATACAGGTTTGTAGTTCTCATTTTAGAAAGGATGTAGAGCTGCTGGAGCAGGTACAAAGAAGGGCAATGAGATTGGTGAAGGGAACAAAAGGGTGCTCTTACCAAGGACTTCAGTTCTGCAGATTGGTCCTGCATATGGAGACTAGGCACCTGTGAGGAAATCTGATTGAGATGTTTGAGGCCTTTATTGGATTGAGTAAGCTCAATGCTGATGGCATTCTTCCTCTTGCCCAGACTACAAATATGAGGGGACATAAATTCAATTTGAGGAAGGATGGTTGGGATAGATGTGCAGAAGTCTGCCTTCAGCTAGTGGGTGGTTGATTGTTGGAATAAACTTCCATCTATTGTTGTGGAAGTGGGTAGTTTGAATAATTTCAAGGAAGAACTAGACAGATTATTGGAGAGGATGGACAGATATATGGGAAGGGTTTTTTTTTTGCTGATGTTTTATAAGCTTCCTTTCTTCCATCATTTTATCCTGCTAATGCTAATATTGTTACTCTCTGCAAATCACAGTTTATTTAAAGCAAATAATTTTGGGTGCACAGTACTAAATTATGTGCCACTTTGTTTTCATTTGTGGTTATATGTTGTGGGTTGTGAGGTATAGATAAGGGAAATTGTATCTTAACTCAGAACACTATGTATGTGTAGATTTATCACACTGGCTCTTAAAGTTTCCTCAAACTTGCCTTTATCTGTGTTG
Organism: Mastigoproctus giganteus; assembly: GCF_048544385.1. NCBI lineage: Eukaryota > Metazoa > Arthropoda > Arachnida > Uropygi > Thelyphonidae > Mastigoproctus > Mastigoproctus giganteus. Next base: position 205,836,503 of record NC_143584.1, on the reverse strand, counting down.
AGCATCTGTGAAAAGCCAGTCATGTGTGTTATTGTGTGCTTAGTGGCAGTTTGTGTTGTATTGTCTGACTTGATTGGCCCGTTAGCAACCAGTTTACAACTTCTTCAAAAAAAGTCACCAGTTTATAACTTCTTCATAGTAGGCTACAATAACAATGACACCTTGCAGAACTAATTATGAGAACACTATCTTCTCATTGTCAACAAATTCAGTCAGCATGCCTTCATATGATTTTAGCTGCAGCACCTTTTATTGGGTTTGATGATGGTATTGTTTTCCACTGGGAGCTTTCAACCCTGGTCTCTGGATCATATCCATACATCCAAGACTCATCACCTTTTTTTTTTTCAAAATGCAGGATCCAGCAAAGCTTGCTCTAACAACTCAGAGTAAATGAGGACAATGCACCCTTTGATGCATGAAATGGGGAATGCATGAAACAGACTTGGTGCTCATTCACCTCACACTCAAATCCAAAATCAATATGTCCTGAACCAAACCATATAAGAGATGTCTCTTCAGCAATTTCTTGAATGGTCAGTTTTTGATATGATTGAATGATGGTGTGGCCCTCACTGATATTTTGAACATTTCAGGATGTTGATTGGTGACCACTTCACCTTTGAAGTGAAAAATTCCCTTCTCACAAAACTTTTGGAACCATTTGAAAATTGTTTTTATCACCATAACATCATCTACATAAACTGACAAGCATTTCTAGTGTTTCCATGGCTAACGTTCCAAGTTTGCAACAAAATTTAATATTTGCACATTGTTCAAATTTTGTCATTTTCATTATATAAGCAATAAATTGGAAAGGAACAAGTGTTCACCCAAAGCAGCTTTCTGCTAGATTTGCATGTAGCAACAAGTTAAAATTTGGTGTACACACATTTGAAAGTGTTGTAAATATTGAAAAAATGCTCACAGTCCTTTAGCTACCATTATGAATTCAAAAATTATGAAATCATTCACCAAACTTTTTGATACAGTAATTTATATATAAGTAAAAGCACTTGATACTGTGAGATAATTTTAATAGGGAAGATTGCAATTAAAAAAGTAACTGGATTGTATTCATTTTGATTGTTATTATAATAATCATAATTATATGGTACACCCTGTTTTAGGTAAAATGAAACTGAATATATTATGCTATTTAATTTATCATTGGAGATAAATTAACAAACTTTCTGCATTCTAATAAAATCTTGAAGCCAGTAAACATTCCATTTGATGTGTGTGCAGAAGTTCTTAACCTGTTTTAATATCTTATTTAGTGCATTCTCTGACTGAGAAATAGTCAAAAATCTATAGTCTGGATGCCAGTCACCACGACACATCACGGAGATTATACAGACTTAAAGTGGCAGTTTTTCATTATGTTCTGCACCTGTGATATATCTTTTTCAAATTTATGTTCACAAGCCAGTCTGCAGACTTGTTGTGCAGACTGGAAAATTTGGAATAACCCACAGGTGATCCTTTTTTCAGAGATCGGCTAAGGGAAAAAGTTGATGATGTAGAGCTGATGTCATCTTTTAAGGGCACAAAAGATGATATTGTTGTACATGTTTGCACTAATGACATTAAGATAAGGAAACCTGAGGACTTACTTAACAAGTACAGAGCAATGTTTAGAAAAAGTCATGAGTTAGGGTTAAATTTGAAAGTGTCTGCAATTCGGCCCAGACATGATATAAGGGAGTACATGATGAGAGTCTTGTTAATCAGTTTGGTCCCATGAGCCTTTGTGCAAGGCTCATGGGTTAAAATTTTTCTCAACATGATCTGTACTTATTAACAGGAGAGACTGCTTCTACAGGAATGAGATACACTTAAATGAAAAGGGTGCAAGAATATTTGTTGATACTATCAAGGCAGTGTTAGGTGGGTCAGAAAACTCCTAGTTTGGGAGAGTTACACATACTAATATGTAGTGATTTGATTCCCCCAGTGATTTGTGTACTGCTTCTATTTGAACATGCAGCATCCTTGTTAGTAAGGTACTGGGAATTTGTAGGCCTGCTGTGGGTCATCATGGAACAAGGAAATACATGGGCTGTGTTAAGGTAACTCAGAGTAAGAACAGGTTCAATATATTTGCATGTACACTAATGCTAGGATCATAATAAATAAATTGGATGAATTTGAAGCGCATGGGGTCAAGTCATCAAATGCAGATATTGTAGGGATATCAGTGACTTGCTATCACTCAGATATAAGGGATGCAGAATTTCAATATGGGGTGTACAATGTATACAGAAAGGATAGACAAGATAGGAGGGGGGGAGGTATGGGTTATGCTCTTAGTTAAGAAGCACACAAAATCTGAGGCAGTGCATCCAGTTGACCTGGATGGTCAGTGCAATGTTGAGTCAGTTTGGTGTGCCATAAGCACTAGGAAAACAAAAATGAGGGTAAGAGAGTGTTAGAGGCCAAATGACTGTGATGAGTACAATGAACAACTGTACAGAGAAATAGTGGGCCAGTAAATCAGAATGTCTTATAATAGGGAATTTTAACTTTCCAGATATTGACTGGAACTTGTGGTTTGGTCACTCACACACTAGCAAGACTTTTATGGATTTATTGGATCACTGTTTTCTACAGCAGCATGTTAGAGAGGCAACAAAACAGATCAATAAATACTGTTGATCTGATTATCACCAGTGAATCTTCATGCATTAAGAATCTCCAGGTAAAAGAACCACTAGGTGGCAGTGATCACAGTGTGTTGATGTGGGATTTACTTACAGATGTAACTACCTCTGACCGTTTGGTCGTCCCGGAGTATAAACAGAAAATTTATTTATTTTACCATCAGGGGTAAAGGGAAAGGTTTTTGCTTTCGTAAAGGAGACTGCAGTGGTCAGACAGTTTTTAACTTCTGTACAGTGGAATCAACTAATGATGTTATCAACAAAAAAATTCTAAATGAGAAGTATTCATGGAAATAATCATAGAAGCTACTAGGCTTTTCATACCTGCTATGAAATGCAGTTAAATTCTTAGACCTAAATGGATTTCAGAAGAACTGTTGAGACATGTGGCAGAGAATAAAAATGCATGGGATGCATATAAATTATCATGTCCAGCAGAAGCTTACATTAGATATAAACTAGTCTGAAATCAAGTCTCAATGAAAGTTAGGCAAACCAAGGCAGATTATGAGAATTGAGAAAAGAACTGGCAAGGAAAGCCAAGAAAAGCAGCAAAGACTTCTTTACTAATACTAACAGTAGAAGGGAGGGGTTGAATCACATTGGCCAATTTGATGTCATTAGTTTAACTGTTGAAGAACCTCTCAGTTTGCTGAGAAGTTCTACAACAGCTTAGAGAAGCAGATGGCAGAGGTTAATCAAACTCTAACAGGGAGCTAAATGATTCTGTAGCAATTAAAAGGAAAGTGGAAGAGAAATCATTGAAGTTAAAAATAAGAAAGGCTCCTGGGATGGATGGAATCTATCCAATAATATTGAGGGAAGTAGCAAAGGAGATAAGCAAACCCTTAGCCATAATTATGAGAGCATCTTTGGATGCAGGAGAGATCCCTCCGGATTGGAGATGTGCAAATGTATCCCCAATTCACAAAGGGGGATAAAAGGGTGACATGAGTAATTTCAGACCTGTTAGCTTAACCTCTATTCCAGGGAAAATAATGGACTCACTGGTTAAAGAAATAATGCAGGACCATCTAGACAGCATGGGTTTGTTAAGGGGCTTAAGTTTTGCAAATTACAGTGTCTGGAGACTAGGCACTGGCAAGGTGAGCTGATAGAGGTGTCTAAAGGCTTGAATGGTTTGAGCATGCTCAATTCTGATGGGATTCTTCCTCTTGCTCAGAATAATCACCTGAGAGGGCATAAATTCAAATTGAGGAAAGACAGATGTAGGATAGATGTGCAGAAGTTTACCTTTAGCCAGCAGGTAGTTGGTTGGTGGAACAGACTTCCATCCTTTGTTGTGGAAGTTGATAGCCTAAATAAATTTAAGGCTGAGCTGGACAGGTATTTGGAATGAATGGAGGGGTGAAATAGGAGCGGGTTTTTTTTTTTTTTTTTTTTTTTGGCTGATGCTGCATAAGCTTGCTTTCTTGCATCATATGCCTCTGCTAATGCTAATGACAATGACTTTTCTTTGCTGCAGTGGCCCACTCAGTTCCCTGAATCTCAATCCTATTGAACATCTTTGCGATGAGCTGGAAAGGGCTGTTCGCTGCAGGCCTACACCTCCGTCGAATCTCAAGGAACTGCATGACACACTCATGTCTCCCTGGTACACCATTTCTGCACAACATTTTCAGCATCTTGTTCAATCCATGCCTAGACAAATTGAGGCTGTTTTGAAGGCTAAAGGAGGCTCAACACGCTACTAGATAGGTGTACCTAATAAAGTGGCAGCATAGTGTATATAGGTACACTGCATTCACATAAACGGTAATTCGATGTCAGTATGGATAAGCATCGTTAGTTAACGACTTTGAAAGAAGGATGATAGTAGGGTCTGGCGCATGGGTTACTCTATCGCAGAGGTGGTACAGAAATTGTGCTATACCCATTCAAGTATTAAGAGTGTATTGTGAATACGCCATTTCCAGAATAACATCTCGTCATAGACAGTGCTGTGGGCAGAAAAAAGTGGTGGATAATGTGAGCATCAACGTCTGTCTCACATTGTTTTAGCCAACCGGAGAGCGACAGTGGCACAAATCACTGCTGACTACAACGAGGGAGGTGCCATAAACATCTCCACCAAGACTATCAGACGATCATTAGCCGCAATAGGTTATGGGAGCTGCCGACCCACCAGAGTCCCATTGCTAACACCACAACACAGGACTGTTCACCTAAACTGGGTGAATAAACATTGGCACTGGACCTTGGATGATTGGAGATGGGTCTCCTGGTCCGATGAGTCCATTTCCAGTTATTTCGGGCAGATGGGAGGGTGCATATATGGTGGAAACCACATGAAACTATGAATCTGTCATGTCAACAAGGAACTGTTCGGGCAGGTGGATGGTTGGTAATGGTCCAGGGCATGTTCAACTGGCACATGTTGGGACCTCAGGTACATCTAGATGCATCTCTGAACGGTTCAGGTTATGTGTCCATCCTTGCAGATCACTGCATCCCTTCATGGTCATTGTGCACCCACAGGGCAATGGACTCTTCCAGCAGGACAGTGCACCTCCCCACAGAGCGTGGTGACTAGAATTTGGTTCGAAGAGCATTCCGCAGATTTTACCACCAAGGAATGGCCTCCCCATTCACCGGACCTGAACCCTGTGGGGCACCTTTGGGATGCTGTGGAAAGTTCCCTTCACGCTTTGGATCCTCCACCCAGGAATGCGGTGGAATTATGGGCAGTGGTGCAGCAAGCATGATTGAAACACCTGTGGAACGCTTTCGTGAACTAGTGGACTCAATGTCTCGCCATGTGACTGACTTTATCCGGGCAAAAGTTGGGCCTACCCGTTACTAGGTAGGTATCCCATGATTTCTGTCCACTCAGTGTATAATGCAGTGACAAAACTGGATAAAAAATATATTTTGATTTCAGGAAAGCTTTTGATACTATTGCACATAAAAGTCTGCTGTACAAATTGGTGCAATGAGGCATTAACTGAAAGTTACTGCTGTGGATAAAGGGATGGTTGAGTGGTAGAAGACAGAGAGTGGTTATCAATAGACACTGCTCTTCATTTCCTGATGTCATTAGTGGTGTCCCACAGGGGTTTGTGCTCGGCCCATTATTGTTTTCTGTATTTATTAATGATATTGATGGGAGTATATCAGGCTTAATGCCTAAGTTTACAGATGATACAAAGGTTGGCAGGTTGATTAATGACAATAATGATGGTATGCTACTGCAACAAGATCTAGAAAAATTTGGCAGTTGGACTGAGAAATGACAATTGAGATTTAACACTGACAAATGCAAAGTACTACATATGGGTAGTGGTAATCCCAGATTAATGTAAAAACTGTGCTGTGTGGTAGTTGAAAATTAAAAAGACCTGTGGCTCTTTTTCATTTTCCTGAAATTGAAATTGTGCAATCAGATACGAAATTCTCTGAGCAGTGAAACAAGCTGCCAGGACAGCTAGCAGGGGTAAGGAGGTGATTATTCCATTGTATAAGGCAATAGCCAGGCCACATCTTAAGTACTGCATACAGGTCTGGAAGCTTCATTTTAGAAAGGATGTAGAGCTGCTGGAACAGATACAGAGAAGGGCAATGAGATTGGTGAGGGAAACAAAGGGGTGCTCTTACCAAGAAAGGCTTCAGTTCTGCAAATTGCAATGTCTGGAGACTAGGCACCTGTGATCTGATTGAGGTGTTTAATACTTTGGATAGGTCAGCAAGCTCAGTGCAGTTGGGATTCTTCTTCTTGGTCAGACTACACACAAGGGGGCAAATTCAAATTGAGTAAAGATGGTTGCATAATAGATGTGCAAACATTCATCTTTCCGAGGCGTCGCCCAGTTTCCCCACTAGACCACTTTGTAGTAAGGTGGGAACCTGTGTTTTCACTTTAGAGATGAGGGATCGTAACTTTCTGCCTGGAAGTTGTACGCATTTTATCCCATGTGATTTTAGGCTGTGCCGTGCACTGACTCCATTTACCAACAGGTGCACGGCACAGCCATGGGTTCTCTAGTCTGTCGCCTTTCATAAAATTCACCATCGAGCTAGAATCGGACAATACCATACCATACTTAGACACTTGTTCGACGCGAGGGCATGCACTTGAAGACAACTGTCTATCATAAGCCAATGGGTGCTGGCCAGTTTACCAACTTCCGGTCAGCACATGCACGCAGCCATCTTCTTGCCACGGCATGAACCTTGTTAACCCGTGCCTGGACCCACTAGTTCTGTAGATGAGAGGTGCACTGAGATTGCTAAAGTCAAGGCGGATCTGTCGAGGTGTGGCTGTCACACCAGTACCCTTGGCAGGTGTGACCTACAGACACATGACCACGTAGCGACCAACAGGAATATCCAAGATACTGACTCAACCATGAGCGCCTTTATCCCATACTACCCAAACCTATCACAATAGGTTTCTAGGGTCCTAAAATCACATGGAATAAAATGCATATAACTCCCAGGTAGAAAGTGACGATCCCTCATCTCTAAAGTGAAAACACCAGTTCCCACCTTACTACAAAGTGGTCTAGTCTACCGCATCTCTTGCCGTGACTGCACTAGCTGCTACATTGGGGAAACTGGGTGACGGCTCGGAAAACGTATTTCGGAACATGAAAGAGCCATCCGCTTAGCAGACATAGAACACACGGCCATTGCCGAACACTTCTGGTCAACCCACCATGACATTGACCCACACCGCGATGTCGTGATTGTAGATAGGTCCTGCCACTACCGATGACGCACCTGGTTGGAGTCATTGAACATCACATGCTCTAATACCTCAGTCAACAGGAGCAGTGGATGTTGTGTCCACTCTATCATTGAAGCAACCATTTTGATGAATGACAAACATTGGCAATGTTCACATGCATCACAGCCACAGGCTTCAACATCTAACAATTAACCATCACATCACGCAGTTCATATACATGACTGGCAATACACACCCTCATGTTCCGCATGAGGGTGTGTATTGCCTGAGGGTGTGTAACTGTCAGTTTGACTGATGAAAGTTAACAAACTAACCAAAAGCTTTTGTATATATTTAATTTAATATGTGTGTTTTCCAATTAATATTAAACTTGTCATTATTTATTCTGTCTCCATTTCGCTCTGTATCATGCAATAATCCACAATAATAATAACGAATCCAGAGCGCACAGGCCTCTTTAATCATAAATGTTTCTTTTAAATTTATTCAGGACAATTCTGGAAATTTGAGTTATTCTTCACCTAACAGGAAAAGTGGAGATTCTTTTTCTTGGGGTTCTTCAAGTTTAGTGAAGTATCAAGTTAATGACATGTCAGGAAATATTGCCACTTGCATTTTCTATGTGAAAGTGAAGCGTAAGTTTTAAATAGAATCCAAGATGTAAATATAAAAAAAAAAATTTAACTAATCTTTGTAAAAAATAAAATAAAGATTTAAAGTATATATTACAGTTTTAAATATGAATATTTAAATTATTTTTTAAACATTTTTAGTTATATTTCCTCCAAGGTTTCCCCCATACTTAGGAGGACTTATTCATAGTTTTCTGAATATGAATTGTTTTTAAAATAAAATGAAAGTTTCATTTCGTTGTAAAAGCTTATCATTGTCATATATCACATCACATCATCTTTAGAAACTATTTCTCCATACGTTCCTCATCAACTGTAATTCTCTTTTCCCGCTAGTGCTATATACTAAGATTAAAACTCTTTCCAAAATGTCAGTGATGCTCACATACTTTCTTCAGCATATCATTGTTGTCCACAAAACACTGCCCATGTTAACCCATCTCTTTGGCCTACTAAAGGATGAGTGACAAGGAGCTTTACAACACTAGTTTACAGCCCCTGGTTCAGCATTAGCAATGGAAATTGTAAGAATAGCATTGTATTACATACATATATATTTTCCCTATAAAGATCATCATAATTTGAATTCTATTTCTATTCTTGAGGGAGAAAAAATAGGTGGCATGATTTTCTTACCGACTCTTTTAATAATTTTTCACCAGCATATACTCTGCCACCCATATATCTCTTCATTTGAATTCTGCTGCTTAATTGTTGACTTGTCAATAGTTTCTGTCAAACCTGGATGATTTTTAATTTTGGCCTATAGTAGTAAAATGTTTACTTATATCAGATTTTTGTATCAGTATTTACAAAATAATGCAAGGAAACAAGTTTGTATACAGCATCGATCACAAAAAAAAACCATTACCTACTTTATTTGCCTATCCCTTCTAATAATTTGTCCAGTTCAGCCTTAAATCTTTCAAACTTCCTATTTACACAAAATTAGCTGTAAGTTTATTCCCACAGTCAATTTACTCCTTGGTGATGGAAAATTTCCACACATTTTTTCTTCACTCATCCTTTTTCAGTTTAAATATATATCCTCTTATGTGTGTTGTCTGAAAATAAATGGAGATGCCTTCAGCATTTAGTTTACTCAACTCTTTTTTAAAGCCTTAAACATTTCAGTTAGGTCTCCATACAAATGCCTAACTTCCAGATGCTGAAATTTGCAGCACCACAGTTTTTCTTGGTAAGAATAGCCTTTTGTACCCCAGTTAATCTGGTTGCTTTTCTCTGCATTCTTTATAACAAACCTACATCCTTCCCAAAATGATGTTTCCAAACCAATATGCAATATTCAAAATGTAGCCTAAACCATTGCTTTGTACAATGGTTGTGCCTCATATATGAAAAAAAAACTAAACAGGATTCTAAAAGGAAGGAATGCTCAATTATTATTATTGAAATGCATGCAACACTTAAATGTGGTATTTAACTATCACATTTAAGCTACAACAAAAGAGCATTGTGAGTGACTGGCTTTGTAAAAAAAAAACCCTCAAATTTTAAAATGCTAATTTCTCTATATGTCTGTATGTATTATGGCATTAGTTTTAGCAATACCGAATATGTTTTGGCTGATGCTGTATAAGCTTGCTTTCTTGCGTCATATGCCTCTACTAATGATAATGTTTTTGTTCTGGGCTTCAAATAATTTTACAAACTCCATAGCAGTTGTTCAAAAGAATTTGACAAAGAACTTATGCAAAAGGGATAATATTGTTTTTTAAATACAGTAATGTAGTTATGAGATGTTTTGTAACAATTTATTAACAAAAAAGAAAACTTTGTTTTTGGATATAAACTAGTCTGTGAAAAAATAATTACAGCAAAACTTCTTGCCAACAATTGCTTTTTGTGCTCCTTGCTGGAAGATGAAAAGTGCAAAAATGCTTCATATCCTATTCACAAGGACAAATGTCAAAAGAATTGCAATTATAACATGTTTCTTACATATCATCTCTTTCTCTGATTTATATATAAATATTTATGGACTATGTAATTGCTTCTACAGGGATGGGATACACTTAAATAGAAAGGGTGCAAGAATATTTGCTGAAGCTATCGAGGCAGTGTTAGGTGGGTCGGAAAACTGCTAGCTTGGGGGGATACAAGGACTAATAGATTAGCAGTAGCCACTGGCAGAGGTAAAAGTGATTATTGCACTGCTTCTATTGGAATGAGCAGCAGCCTGGAAAACAAGATGCAGGATATTTCAGAGACTGCTGGGAGTCATTGCAGTACAAGTAAACACATGGGTTGTGTTAGGGTAGCTAAGAAAAGGAGCAGATGCATGTATACTTGCGTGTACACAAATGCTAGGAGTTTGGTAAATAAATTTGATGAATTTGAGGTATTGCACAAAACATCAAAGGCAGATATTGTTGGGATATCAGAGAAGTGGTGTCACACAGATATAAGGAATGCAGAACTGGAATTTGGGGAGTACAATGTATACAGAAAGGATAGACAGAATAGGATGGGAGGAGAGGTTATTAGCATTAGCATTAGCATTAGTAGAGGCATTTGATGCAAGAAAGCAAGCTTATGCAGCATCAGCCAAAAAAAAAAAAAAAAAAAAAAAAAAAGTAACATAAATAAATAAAAATAACCACTTCCACTTCACCCCTCTGTTCGTTCGAAATACCTGTCCAGCTGAGCCTTAAACTTATTTAGGCTATCAACTTCCACGACAAGGGATGGAAGTCTGTTCCACCCACCAACCACCAGCTGGCTAAAGGCAAATTTCCGCACATCTATCCTACATCTGTCTTTCCTCAATTTGAATTTATGCCCTCTCAGGTGATTTTTCTGAGCTAGAGGAAGAATCCCATCAGCATTGAGCATGCTCAAACCATTCAAGGCTTTGTACACCTCTATCAGATCACCCCGCTGGTGCCTAGTTTCCAGACACTGTAATTTGCAAAACTTAAGCCTTTCTTCGTAAGAGAACCCCTTTGTCCCATTCACCAATCTAGTTGCCCTTCTCTGTACTCGTTCCAGCAGCTCTACATCCTTCCTGAAATGAGGCCTCCAGGCCTGCATACAGTACTCTAGGTGTGGCCTGACCATTGCCTTATACAAGGGAATAATCACCTCCTTATCCCTGCTAGAAAAATTCCTATATATCATTGACAATACACCATGAGCTACTCTTGCAGCTCGTCTGCACTGCTCAGAGAACTTCATATCTGCCTGCACCACCACCCCCAGGTCCCTTTCATTCTCTACCACTGTCAGTGTAGTACCACAGAGTTGATACGTTGCTCTGGGGTTGCTGTTTCCCATATGTAGTACTTTACATTTGTCAATGTTAAACTTCATTTGCCACCTCGAAGCCCATCTGCTCAACCTTTCCAAATCCTGTTGCAGCAGCATAGTGTCAGTAGTGTCCTTGACAACCCTGCCAACCTTCGTATCGTCTGCAAACTTGGACATTAAGCCTGATATACCATCATCAATATCATTTATAAATACAGAAAACAATAAAGGCCCCAATACTGAACCCTGAGGGACTCCACTAATAACATTAGTCCACGATGAGCAGTGTCCATTGATTACCACTCTCTGTCTTCTCCCCCTCAACCACCCCTTTATCCAGAGCAGCAACTTGCCTCCAATGCCACACTGCTCCAATTTGTGCAGCAGTCTTCCATGTGCAACAGTATCAAAAGCCTTTCTAAGATCCAAGTATATAATATCAAAGTTATTCCCTGCATCCAGTTCTTTTGTGACTGCATCATAGTATCCAATCAAATTGGTCAGGCAAGACTTCCCCTTAACAAAACCATGCTGTGTCCTAGCTATAACTGAAGTCTTGTCTAGATGATCCTGCAGTGCTTCTTTCACCAGTGCCTCCATTAATTTTCCGGGAACAGAAGTTAAACTCACAGGTCTATAATTACTTGTGTCAGCCTTTGATCCCCCTTTGTGAATTGGGGTCACATTTGCACATCTCCAGTCAATGGGTACCTCCCCTGAGTCCAAGGAAGCTCTCATAATTATGGCTAAGGGTTTGCTTACCTCCTTTGCTGCCTCCTTTAATATAACTGGATAGATCCCATCCACCCCAGGTGCCTTTCTTGTGTTTATCTTCAACAATTTCTCCTCCACTTTGCTCTCAGTTATTACAAGATTCTCTAGCTTACTGCTAGAGTTGAATACACCTCTGGCATTCCCCTCGCTGAATAACTCCTCATGTGTGAATGTCGATGCAAAATATTCATTTAGTTTGTTAGCTACCCGAGCAGGGTCATCAACAGTTGACCCATTGATCTCAAGTGGACCAATCTGATTCATCCCCTTCCTTCTAGAGTTTACATAAGTAAAGAACTCTTTGCTGTTTTTCTTCGCATCCCTTGCCAAGGATCTCTCGTAATCTGCCTTCGCCTGCCTAACCTCCTTTGTAACTTGGTTACAGATCAACTTGTATCTATCATAGGCGTCCGTGTCACGTGTTAATTTGTATGTATCCCATGCATTTTTCTTCTCTGCCATATGCCTCATTAGTTCATCTGACAACCATTTAGGCCTAAACCTTGAACAATATTTCTTAGTTGGTATGTAAAGCCTAGTAGCTTCCACGATAAGTTCCTTGAATGCTTCCCATTTTGAATTTGCTGTTGGCAATATCATCAGTTGATCCCACTGTATAGAATTTAAATACTGTCTCAGTCCATTGTAGTCGCCTTTACGAAAGCAATACCCCTTCCCTTTACCCCTAATGGTAGTTACCTCTTTGAGTAACTCCCACTTCAGCACACTGTGATCACTGCCACCAAGTGGTTCATTTATCTGCAGATTCTTAATGCATGAAGAATCACTACTGATAATCAAATCAAGAGTATTACTCCCTCTAGTTGCCTCCCGAACATGCTGATGTAGAAAACAATCATCCAATAAATCCACAAAAGCCTTGCTACTGTGTGAGTGACCAGCCCCCAAATTCCAGTCAATATCTGGGAAATTAAAATCCCCCATTATAAGACTCTCTGATTTACTGGCCCACTCTATTTCTCCGAACAGTTTCTTATTATACTCATCAGAGTCATTAGGCCTATAGCACACTCCTACTCTCAATTTTGATCTCCCAATGCTTATGTCACACCAAACTGACTCGACACTGCACTGTCCAGCGATGTCGACTGGCTTCACTTCCTTGGATTTTATGTGTTTTTTAACTAATAGCATAACCCCTCCTCCCTTCCTATCCTGTCTATCCTTTCTGTAGACATTGTACTCCCCAAATTCCAGTTCTGCATTTCTTATATCTGTGTGACACCACGTCTCTGAAATCCCCACAATATCTGCCTTTGATGTTTTGAGCAATACCTCAAATTCATCAAATTTGTTTACTAAACTCCTAGCATTGGTGTACACACAAGTATACAGGCACCTGTTCTTTTTCTTAGCTACCCTAACACAACCCATGTGTTTACTTGTACCCCAATGATTCCCAGCAGTCTCTGAAATATCCTGCATCTTATTTTCCAGGCTGCGGCTCATTCCAATAGAAGCAGTGCAAGAATCACTTTCACCTCTGCCAGTGGCTACTGTTAATCTATTAGTCCTTGTATCCCCCCAATCTAGCAGTTTTCCGACCCACCTAACATTGCCTCGATAGCATCAGCAAACATTCTTGCACCCTTTCTATTTAAGTGTATCCCATCCCTGTAGAAGCAGTCTCTCCTGTTAACAAGTACAGACCAGGCTGAAAAAAATTCTACCCCTTGAGCCCTGCACAATCTTTCCAGGGCCGAATTGATTGATAGGGCTCTCATCATATACTCCCTCCTATCGTGATTATGCTATTAGTTAAGAAACACATAAAATCCAAGGAAGTGAAGCCAGTCGACATCGTTGGACAGTGCAGTGTCGAGTCAGTTTGGTGTGACATAAGTATTGGGAGATCAAAACTGAGGGTAGGAGTGTGCTATAGGCCTAATGACTGATGAGTATAATAAGAAACTGTACAGGGAAATAGTGGGCCAGTAAATCAGAGAGTCTTATAATGGGGGATTTTAATTTCCCAGATATTGACTGGAATTTGGGGACTGGTCACTCACACACTAGCAAGGCTTTTGTGGATTTATTGGATGATTGTTTTCTACATCAGCATGTTCGGGAGGCAGCTAGAGGGAGTAATACTAATCATCTGATTATCAGTAGTGATTCTTCATGCATTAAGAATCTGCAGATAAAGGAACCACTAGGTGGCAGTGATCACAGTGTGCTGAAGTGGGATTTACTCAAAGAGGTAACTACCATCAGGGGTAAAGGGAAGGGTTTTTGCTTTCGTAAAGGTGACTACGATGGTCTGAGACAGTATTTAAATTCTATACAGTGGGACCAACTGATGATGTTACCAAAAGCAAATTCAAAATGGGAAGCATTCAAAGAACTTATCTTGGAAGCTACTAGGCTTTACATACCAACTAAGAAATATTGTTCAAGGTTTAGGCCTAAATGGATGTCAGATGAACTAATGAGACATATGGCAGAGAAGAAAAATGCATGGGATACATATAAATTAATGGGTGACATGGAAGCCTATGATTGATATAAGCTGGTCTGTAACCAAGTCACAAAGGAGATTAGGCAGGCAAAGGCAGATTATGAGAAATCCTTGGCAAAGGATGCAAAGAAAAACAGAAAAGCGTTCTTTACCTATGTAAACTCTAGAAGGAAAGGGATGAATCAGATTGGTCCACTGGATGTTGATGGTTCAACAGTTGAGGATCCTGCTCAGGTGGATAACAAACTAAATGAGTATTTTTCATCTTCATTCACACATGAGGAGTTATTCAGGAAGGAGAATGCCAGAGGTGAAGTAAACACTGGCAGTGAGCTAGATGATTTTGTAATAACTGAGAGGAAAGTGGAAGAGAAATTGTTGAGGATAAACATAAAAACGGCACCTGGGGTGGATGGGATCTATCCAGTTATATTAAAGGAGGCGGCAAAGGAGGTAAGCAAACCCTTAGCCATAATTATGAGAGCTTCTTTGGACTCAGGGGCGGTACCCATAGACTGGAGATGTGCAAATGTGACCCCAATTCACAAAGGCTGACACAAGTAATTATAGACCTGTGAGTTTAACTTCTGTTCCAGGAAAATGAATGGAGTCACTGGTTAAAGAAGCACTGCAGGATCATCTAGACAAGACTTCAGTTATAGCTCGGTCACAGCATGGTTTTGTTAAGGGAACGTCTTGCCTGACCAATTTGATTGGATACTATGATGCAGTCACAAAAGAACTGGATGCAGGGAATAACTGTGATATTATATATTTGGATCTTAGAAAGGCTTTTGATACTATTGCACATGGAAGACTGCTGCACAAATTGGAGCAGTGTGGCATTGGAGGCAAATTGCTGCTATGGAAAAAGTGATGGTTTAGGGGGAGAAGACAGAAGACAGAGAGTGGTAATCAATGGACACTGCTCATCGTGGACTAATGTTATTAGTGGAGTCCCTCAGGGTTCAGTGTTGGGTCCATTATTGTTTTCTGTATTTATAAATGATATTGATGATAGTATATCAAGCTTAATGTCCAAGTTTGCAAATGATACAAAGGTTGGCAGGGTTGTTAAGGACACTACTGACACTATGCTGTTGCAACAGGATCTGGAAAGGTTGAGCAGATGGGCTGAGAGGTGGCAAATGAAGTTTAACATTGACAAATGTAAAGTACTACACATGGGAAACAGCAACCCCAGAGCAACGTATCAACTCTGTGGTACTACACTGACAGTGGTAGAGAATGAAAAGGACCTGGGGGTAATTGTGCAGGCAGATATGAAGTTCTCTGAGCAGTGCAGATGGGCTGCAAGAGTAGCTCATGGTGTCTTGTCAATGATATACAGGAATTTTTCTAGCAGGGATAAGGAGGTGATTATTCCCTTGTATAAGGCAATGGTCAGGCCACACCTTGAGTACTGTATACAGGTCTGGAGGCCTCATTTCAAGAAGGATGTAGAGCTGCTGGAACGAGTACAGAGAAGGGCAACAAGATTAGTGAATGGCACAAAGGGTTGCTCTTACGAAGAAAGGCTTAAGTTTTGCAAATTACAGTGTCTGGAGGTGAGGTGATCTGATAGAGGTGTATAAAGCCTTGAATGGTTTGAGCATGCTCAATGCCGATGGGATTCTTCCTCTTGCTCAGAATAATTACCTGAGAGGGCATAAATTCAGATTGAGGAAAGACAGATGTAGGAAAGATGTGCAGAAGTTTGCCTTTAGCCAGCGGGTAGTTGGTTGGTGGAACAGACTTCCATCCCTTGTTGTGGAAGTTTATAGCCTAAATAAATTTAAGGTTCAGCTGGACAGGTATTTCAAACGAACGGAGGGGTGAAATGGAAGGGTTTTTGTTTGGCTGATGCTGCATAAGCTTGCTTTCTTGCATCATATGCCTCTACTAATGCTAATGTTAACTTTTTTAATGAGGTTGGATTAGCAAAATGGATTTAAATTCATTTGCCTACTTAATGTGCATTCTGTTTATTATTATAATTATACATTAATGAACAAATAAGGTGATACATTACTTTTTGTCAATATTTTAACCATCAATTATATATTGAGTGCCCACTTTACTAGGTAGACTTATCTGATACCGGATAGATTATCCCTTTAGCCCTCAGAACACTCTTAATTCATTGTGTCATGGACAGATAGCAAAAGTGTGCCAGAGGGACGCCAATTTTGTGTTGACTCGATTATTTCCCAAGCTGTTGCAAATTGGATGGTTGCAGATCTTTACTCTGAAGAGCTCATTCAACCTCAACCCACACATGCACAATTAGATTC
Organism: Mastigoproctus giganteus; assembly: GCF_048544385.1. NCBI lineage: Eukaryota > Metazoa > Arthropoda > Arachnida > Uropygi > Thelyphonidae > Mastigoproctus > Mastigoproctus giganteus. Next base: position 205,819,683 of record NC_143584.1, on the reverse strand, counting down.
GGATCTGGTGGCTGGGTAAGTTGTCACAGTAGGCTGAATTCACTCTCGTGTTCCTTGAACTAGCCCTGTACGATTCTGACCTTACGACAAGGTGCATCATCCTTTCGGAAAAACTCATTTGCAGATAGATACATTGCAGCCATGAAGAGATCTGGTCAGCGCCATCAGAAACAATTTCCAGATAACCTGTGACATCAAAATATCGCTCTACTAGAAGCACAGTGTGCACAATGAGAACATTATCCACACCATTTACACGGCCACCACCAGCCTGCATTGTTGACACCTGACAAGAATGGTCCATGGACTCTGCTGTTTTTGCCATATTCTGATACTTCTATCAGTGTGAAACAGGGAACTGGGATTTGTCAGAATAGGCAATGTTTTTCAGGCTTCTGCTCCAGTGTTGGTGTTCCTGAGTCCACTGTAACAATACCAAGGTTTTTTTTTTTTTCGAAAGAAGTGGAACCTGGTTGGGTTGCTGACTGTGATATCTCATCCATGATAAGGTATGACCAGTTGTGCATTCTGAAATACCTCTTTGGCTACTACTTTTTACTGGGTTGTTATTTCACTGTTAGCTTTTCTGTTACTTTGCACAAGTCTTTTCAGCCTCCATTGGCCTCTTACATCAATGAGCTGTTTCTAACCACAGGATCACTGTTGACTGGATGTAATTTGGCTATTAGACCAGTCTCAATACACACGAGATACATTTATTTGTGAAAACCTTAGCAGGGCTGAAGTTACTAAGATGTTCATACTAGTACATCTGGTATTGACAACCATGCCACATTCAAAGTCATTTAAATCTTGCACTGAATTGCACACATAACAACATCCTACATATCTGTCCATCTGCTTAATATCACATGCTGTGAACATGTGATAAAATTGCTGAAGGAGCACTCCATTTCATAAAAAGGGCAGCTGTATCTAATAAAGTAGTTGCTCAGTGTACATTTGCTACCAAAAAAAGGTAAATTTAAAATTGATACAGTCAATTCCGGTTATTTGGGACACATCGCGACTAGTGTATTTTGGCCCAATTAAGTGGCTGCCCCAATTATCCGAAGTTTCACATAAATAGTTAAAAATACAATGGACTCCACTTTACAATTGATTCACTGTACAATCAAATCATGTTACAATGGACTCACCATAGTAAAGTACTGTTCACTACACGATGTGTAGTAAGCGCCGGTCATTGTGATCACGTTTGTGATTAGTGATTCTAATTAACGAAAATAGGAGCAATATTATCCACAGGCTATAAAAGTAAAGATATATTAAGCACAAATTTACCCTTTATTACCTTACCAATTAAAAAATTAAATGACATGTGAAAGTCGGAAGAATATACGTGATAATTAATACGTACTGTAATATGTACATACTAACTAGTTGACATTTCTGTTCACTTACATTTGAGGGTGGGGGTTAAAATTGAAAACAGTAAAAAAGATAAGCAATCAGTAACAAAGAACATGGCACACAAATTGCAAGTAACACGATATGTGCAAGTGAGAATGGAGTAACAAGTTACGAAGCTTTAAAAATAGGAATGAAGAGAAGATTCTGAAAATTAATTTTTTTATATGATTGAAGATTCCATGGAAGTGTAAACACATTACACCATAATAACCCACAGAATTTCAGATGTCGGTATTATCGCAGATTCAATAAGATCGAGTTTACTATCCGTTTATGATAGATTGCACTAACAGAAAAGCCCAATAAACAGGTGACTGCTAATTGTTTTTATTGTTTTATGGTTGTGACCTCCAGAAATCTGACTGAACCACATGGTACAGTCGGAGACAATCATAGGATAATCTCCAGTGCTGCGGTCTCCTGCCCTGATTAAACGGCATGTTGTCCCAATTAAGTGAAGTGAACCTTGGCTATTTTCTCTATTGGGTTCTGTTTTTTAAGATTTTCCCCAAATAAACTGCTGCCCCGATTAACTGGTGGGACAAATAACTGGAATCCACTGTATATCTATATGGGTGATGACCACATGAATTTTAGTATTCCTTCATTATACTCCATCCTCCAAAATGTACTGGGATACAAAACAAAAAACACCTGGTTATAAAAAAAATTAAATGTTTAATGATCGGGTTTGTAAAGGACATTATATGGAGTTTTTCTCTCTTTACTATTCTAATAAACTAATTACTATTCCTCTCTTGGATATGTGTTTGTTCATAATATTGACTTTGAGTTTTGCATCTACAAAAATAATCATATATTATTTGAAAAGTTTCAACCAGAATCAAGTTTATGATATTAACCAGAATTTAATGAACAATTTTTAAATACAAAATTAAATAATTGGTGTATTTGGACAAATGACTGACATTGTGAATCGTGATATTATAAGCACAGCAATAACAATTGAACCAGTGGTGTAATAGATACCAAAAGTAAGAACTTTGGATACATGTGATGAAATCTAGATATAAGAGTTTTTTCTCCCCTTAATTATTCCTTGATTCTTTTGGCAGAAAAACTAAACAGCATGATATAAATAATTAATTTAATTAATTAAATTCCATTTATTAGCCCTCGGTCATGAGTTCCTACAGTGCAGAGAGGCAACAGCTCCAGACAAGCCAGTGGTTGCAGGTTTGTCCAAAAGGCATTCTGGACAAAGTTCTGGACCAGCGTGGTCATATAGAGAAGTACCATCTATACAGTAAAGAAAACATGCTGACAATTCTATAGCTGTTGCATCAGCTGCTCAGGACAGCTGATGCAACAGCTATAGGGGCTTACAGTAAAGCATAAAGACACTTGTTTAGAATAGAATAGAATACAATTAATAGGAAAGACAAAATTATTGACACCTGTAATTTAAATTAAATATGTGTGACTTGGCTATCACTAAATTCTCAAGATTAGCTAATGCATGAGAAACTTCAGTTCAATACATAAAGACCAGAGGTATCTGATGAGATATGTGCTCCCCTAGACGTCTATACTGTAAAGTCAGGGTTAAAGGAGAGGAAAGATGTAATGCTGGGTTATATTTAGTTCAGCGGAGATTCATTAGTATGAGTTTAGCTGCTTGTGACAGGAGACCTTTGTTATGGGCTATTATGGTCTATCAATAAAGACTGGGTCTATATTGAGACCATTGACAAAGAACAGAGTGTTGAACGGGAAGTGCCTTTCAATTAAACAGTGTTGAGTTAGTAAAGGGGCTAGTGTTGGTTTGGATCTTGCTGCTTTCCTGGGGATTCTCCAAGCTATGACTTCCTGGGCTGTCAATGTCTGGGTTGTACAGTTTTGTAAAGAAAGAAAGGTTGTTGTACCAGATTGAAAGTGAGAAATCAGAGTAGTTTAGGCAGTCAACCATGAAAGCTCGGGAAGAGACAGGTTCATAGCTAGACTTAAAGAAAGTCCATTTAAGAAACCAGTATTCAAGGGAAGAGATCTTTTTGAAGTTTGCGTTGGCCACACTGGCCCAGACATGGGAAGCATAGAGAATTTTTGGTTTGATGATTTTGGAGAAGAAATTTATTGTAATTTGGGTAGAGTGTATATGTTGAAGGTTTTGTTTTGCCAGCCAAATGGCTCTTGTAAGTTTTTTGGAAAGGTAGTTTAAATGAGTAGCAAAGTTGAATTTTGAATCGTAGAAAAATTCCCAGATCCTTATGGTCGGTTATTATAGGAATTGTTTGTGCATTCGGTGAGGCAGTTATCGGAAAGATGCTCTTTTTAAGGGATATTTGGAGGTGACTAGATTTTGAGGGGTTGAGAGCAACATTGAAAGATTTGAGGTAAAGTGAACTCTTGGAGGGTGTTACAGATCACCTCTTCAGTGCAGTTAGCTTATTGACTTGAGTCTGATGTGGCCATTATTTTAACATCATCCGCATAACACATTACATGCTTATGGGTTAGTAGGAACGGTTGGAGGATTGCAGAGAACATTATTGCCGATAGTGTTCTGCCCTGGGGGATTCCAGATGGGCAAATGGCACGATAGGATTTGTTTTTGAAGTTTGCTATTAGGACCCTTTCTTTGAAGAGGTTGGCAAAGAGATTTAATAGATTACCATGGAATAGGTAAAACTGTTCGAGGAGATTCAGTAGAGTGTGTGTGTGGAGACCACATCGGATGCAGAGCTGATGTCTGTGTAAATTATGTTGATTTGATTTTTAGAATCAAGAGCTTTCAGAATTATTTGGTTTGTTGTGAGAAGGTTAGTCAATGTGGATCTTCCAATAATTCCATAGTGAATCTGGTTATGATGTATTGGGAAGAGTTGGTAGCATATATCTTTCTAGTTTTAGTACAGAGGATGAGATTGATATTGGCTTGATATCTTTGTTGCTTTTGATGTTTTTACATTTCAGTAAGAGATATAAATAAAAAAGCATGCCACATGGAATTTACCCAACTAAATTAAACTAACCACTGAACATTAAACCAGAGCCTTATTTTTAGCTTTTAACCAACCTCCACATCATTCTGCAATTATCATGGGTTGCAAATATCAGGGACAAATCATTCAGAGGATCTGGCACACCTCTGTGTAAAGTAAAATGACTGTGTAAAGTACTGTAGAAATACAATAAAATACACTAAATGTATAATCATAGTGATCTAGTATTAATCTATAATCTAGTAGTGATATATTAAATAATTAATTAATTAGCAGCAATATTAATTATATACTGTATTTATAATATTTTTATGTTTACTCATTTAAGGGAATTTATTCAATCATTTCAGCTTATCCATGCCCTTTTTCACCACCTCCACTTCATGGCAGTGTGGCATGTGATACTTGGGTTGATGGAAGATTTTGTAGTGTCTTCTGCAATGGTGGTTATGAGTTTGTTGAAAAGCCAGAGCCAGTATATTATTGCTCACAGCAAACCAAAACATGGGGAAGATTGCCCTCTCCACATAAAAGTCCTTTCAAGTTTCCATGGCCTGATTGTTCAGGTAAATACCCAAGTTACAAAAAAAAAAAATAATAATAATAAGTTAATTTGCTTATTTATACTACACACAAAGTGTTTGAATTAAAATGCACCAAAGATTATTTTTCTTGTCTTTAGGTTTATGCTATTTGTTGTCTGGATCTTTTTTCCATATTTAGGCTAAAATTTTGGAATTTGACATTAAAATTTGACTAATTATTGCTATTTAGATATTATAATTTCTAAATTAAAATTTTCCTAATCAACTGCTTTTTTCCATTGGAAAAATTTTTCCCCATCTTTGTCTAAAAACATCATCTCTATAATTCTGAAATGAATGTAAATTAATTTTATTTGAATAAAAAAACAAAACAAACACAATGGTTTCACAAGGTTTATTCTTCAGTGTGTATGTTTAGCTTTGAACAGTTGGCTTCAATTGTAGTTGTTGCTTCTTCTCACCTTACAACCATTGTATTCATTTTTATTTTTATTTCAAATAAAATTGGGTTTTGTTCATTTTTGAAGTACAGCAATGACATTTTTAAATTAAACCAAAGATGTGGAACAACCTCCCCATTGAGAAAAAAGTTTATAAGCCAAAATAATTTAGAAATTGTAAAATCTAAATGGTAATACTTACTCCAATTTTAATATCAAATTAAAAAATTTTAGCTAAATATGGCATAAAAGACCCAGACAAAAAATAGCATGACCTAAAAATAAGCAAGATAGAACTAAGTGCCTTTTAACTGAAATACTGTGTGTGTGTGTGTGTGTGTGTGTGTGTGTGTGTGTGTGTGTGTGTGTGTGTGTGTGTGTGTGTGTGAGAGATAGGTACATATAAACTACACCTATATGAATCCAGCTGCATTTATATAAGATTAGAGATGTAAATCGGAAAGTATAAATAGCTTATATTGTCATGTAAAATGATTCTTTGTTACTAGTTACTGGTGTTCCAGAGGAGAAAAGGGAAAAAAAGAAGAGTAAGGGAAAGAAAGGGGAACCTGAAATGCAAACATATTATTAAGAATATGAAAACATAGCATAATTGCACACAAGTATGCAATTATGCTACCTACCTATTTTACCTACCAGAATACCGGACAATCCTAACCATACAGCCAACACGCTTGATCTTTTTCTCACAAACAACATTTCTAAGTACATGGTCGAAGTGAGTGGTCCTTTAGGCACCTCAATCACAACTTGGTGATTGTCTCTTCTCCAATGGAGCCTTTATCTCATGGCTATTCCCAACCTCGTGTTGTTTGGCATTACAAGAACGCAAAATGGGATGACCTGTGAGATTTCTTTTCTTCTTTTCCTTGGTCAGATTACTGTTTCAAAACTTTTGATGTCAGCGTTTGCTCAGATCATGTCAGTGAAATTATTCTTGTAGGAATGGAATCCTTTATTCCACACTCCACTTTAAAATCTTGTCTTTTATCTAAACCTTGGTTTTCCAATAAATGTGCTAAGGCTGTTCAAGAGAAGAATATTGGATATTGTAATTGGCTTGTTTCCAATTTTTCAGTTTCATTTTCTGCCTACACCAAAGCTCACAACAATTGTAAAGCAGTTATTAATCAGTCCAAACTAGATTTTGAACAGGCTAAGAGTAGAAAACTTGCTTCTTGCCCTAATGGTAGCCGAGCATTCTGGTCTCTTGCCAAAGCTATTGGCCTCAACTTTTGCCCATCTCTACTCCCACCTCTGTCAAAGCCATTTGGTTTTATTGTCACTTCAGCCAAGGATAAAGCTGACCTACTAGCATCCCATTTTTCTTCCAACTTGTGTATTAATGATTTTGGTAAAACACCTCCCACCATTCCTAACACGCTCTGTTCAATGCTTCCTGTGGTTTTCTGTCAAAAGGATGTCAGAAGGATTTTGACAAATCTTGATGCTCAGAAAGCTCCAGGTCCTGATGGTATTTCTCCACTTGTTCTCAAAACCTGTGCTCCTGAACTTACTCCTGTTGTTTGCCACCTTTTTTCACTTTCTTATTCCAAGGGTGTTTTTCTTTCTGCTTGGAAATTTGCTCATATAGAGCCAGTTCCTAAAAAGGGTGCCAAATCCCTCACATCCAGTTATCGTCCTATTGCAATTACTTCTACTCTTTCTAAAGTAATGGAGAAATCAATTAACCACCAACTCTTAAACTGCCTAGAAACCTTCTGTCTGATCAACGATCGTCAATATGGATTCCATCAGTGTCGATCCATTGGTGATATTCTGGTTTATGTTACCCATTTATGGACAAATTCAATGGAAACGTTTGGTGAAACACAAGCAGTTGCTCTTAACATCTCAAAGGTTTTTGATCGTGTTTGGTATAAAGGTCTTCTAAACAAGCTTCCATCTTATGGTTTGACAACTGTTTTTTGTAATTAGTTATCCAGTTTTCTCTCTGAGCGCTCACTGAGGGTGATAGTAGATGGCTCTCTGTCTTCTAACTACTCCATTAATGCTGATGTCCCCCAAGGTTCAGTTCTTTCCCCCACTGTTTTCCTCTTGTATACTAATGATCTCCTTCGATTGACCAGAAATCCTATTCATAGTTTTGCTGATGATAGCACATTGCATTCCACTTTCCAGTTTGAGAAACCTTGCCCTGCTCAATCAGTTTCAACTTCTCGAATATCCGCTACCAATTCCTTAAATGCCGATCTCCATGGAGCAAAGACAACTTAGTTGATTTCAACACTTCTAAAACTCAGTCTTGTCTTATATCTTGCAAAAAGGATTCTTCTGCTCCTATGTTTATCTTTGGTGACACTCCGATTTCTAGGCAAAATGATATATCTCTTTTGGGAATTACCCTGACTTCTAATCTCTCTTGGCACAAGCACATTACAAATATTGTTTCTTCTGCATCTAAAAAACTTGGTTTTCTCTTTTGCTCTCGGTGTTACTTTTCTTCGAAATAGCTGTTCACCCTGTACAAATCGCAAATCCGCCCTACCATGGAATATTGTTCCCAAATCTGGGGTAGTGCCCCCAAAACCTCTCTCAGGCTTCTAGATTCCATTCAGAAGAGGTTAGGGATGAGTCATTGTTAATTAATGACTCATTCCTAACAGAGTCTCTCCACACTCTGTCTCATAGACATACTGTTTCTGCTGCATGCCTTTTCTACAGATACTTCCATGGGCACTGTTCTTCTGAATTGGCTTCTATAATTCCCACTCTCTCTTTCAAAACAGTCCAACCATTCTGAAGTCAGACAGTAAACACATGTTGGCCACCAGCCAACATATGTTTACTGTCTGACTTCAAACTCACAGAACCAACTTTTAATCTTCCTCATTTATTCATTCAACTGCCATTTTCTGGAACAACCTTCCTTCATATGTATTTCCTGAAAATTACAGTCTACAGAAGTTCAAGTCTAATGTCAACAAATATCTTCTTTCTTCTTCTCAAACTCCAACCCATGCATGGTGCTTGTTGTTGTTGTTATTTGGTTTTTAGGAGCATTAGCAACTAAGGCCATATTGCTCCGAGGATATGCGGTGGTCATTCCCTGACTTTTCCGCATCCTCCGTATTTGGTAATCACGGGCTCGAACCTCGGTCTAATCTAGAAGCGTGTGCTACGCACTGCCGCTCCTGCCCATTTGGCTACGGAGAGAATTGTCTGTCTCATACATGTGTGTTCCGGGTGGCATAAAAATTTCATGCATTAAGAGAGAATAACTAGAAGACAATGAACATCCAGGCCCGGCAAAAACAGTTTGAATGCAAGGATTGATTGAAAAGGTGAAATCATTACCAATGACTGATGTGCAATTCTCCAAATGACTTCAGAAGATCTGTGCATTAATAAGGAAACCATTTGACAAATAATAACCCAGAATTTGAAGAAAACAAAGGTCTGTGAACAAAGAATGTGTTTCACGTTCATTAACATATGGTCAACGGCAGGCTCTAGTTGAACACTGCAGAGAACTCATTGAAGCTGCTGAAAACAAACCGAACTTCCTGAATTCGATCATTACAGGCAACAAGATATGGTGTTTTCGGTTTTTTTTTTTTTTTTTAGGAGCATTAGCAACTATGGCCATATTGCTCCGGGATATGCAGTGGTCATTCCCTGACCTTTCCGCATCCTCCGTATTTGGTGGTGATGGGCTTGAACCCCGGTCTAATCAAGAAGCGTGTGCTACGCACTGCTGCTCCTTCCCACCTGGCTACGGAGGCGCCGTGTTTTCAGTACAATCCTGTAATGAAACAAAATGCGGAGTGGAAGTCAGCAAACTCTCCCAAAGCCAAAAAAATTCATCAAGAAAAGTCAAAAATCAAAACCATGGTCATCATTTGGAATTGTGCACAGGGTTCATGCTCAATACAAAAGTTTTACTATTGCCTACTATCTAGATGTTTTGAAATGTTTGTTGCAGATAATCCATTGTGTGTGGCCTTAATATGGAGATGATGGCAGTTGGTTCCTCCTGCATGACAATACACCAAGCTATAAGTTTCTCATTGTTCAGGAGTTTTTGGCTAGCAAAAAAGGATGTGTGCCGCTGCACCCACTGTGTTTCACCAGACTTGGCCCGTGTGACTTCCTTTTGTTCCTGAAGTTCAAGGCACCACCGAAAGGCTGTTTTTTCATGATGTCAACACCATTCAAAAAACAATGATGAGAACAGAAGAACTCCCTGTAAGCATCAATGCTACAGGTGCAAAAGAGACACCAAAACTGGAAATGGCTAAATATACAGTGTGCACTAGCAACCTCTAGTGGAGAGAGAGAGAGAGAGAGAGAGAGAGAGATTAAATTTGTGATAAACACAACTCATCATAGATGAGAAAGTAATATAGGAAGAAAATATTTCTTAATACACATTTGTAAAACTAATGGCTCATGACAAATAAGAGGAAGAATATGAAAAAGTAAAAAGTAAAGAAGGTGTAGCAAAATAGTGTGGCTCAGATAGTCCAGGGTCACAAATTCCATTCCTACAGAAAGGACCTCCTTGAACTGAGTTCTGAGAGTATGACTCATAAATTTAAAATAATATGAAAGGAATGAAAATAATAAACTAATAATAAGTGAAAAAAAAATATATGTTATTAATAAAATTATTACTTTTATATATATAGCATTAGTATTAGCATTAGTAAAGGCATTTGATGCAAGAAAGCAAGCTTATGCAGCATCAGCCAAAAAAAAAATAAATAAAATAAATAAATAAATAAATAACCACTTCCACTTCACCCCTCTGTTCGTTCAAAATACCTGTCCAGCTGAGCCTTAAACTTATTTAGGCTATCAACTTCCATGACAAGGGATGGAAGTCTGTTCCACCAACCAACCACCTGCTGGCTAAAGGCAAATTTCTGCACATCTATCCTACATCTGTCTTTCCTCAATTTGAATTTATGCCCTCTCAGGTGATTATTCTGAGCAAGAGGAAGAATCCCATCAGCATTGAGCATGCTCAAACCATTCAAGGCTTTATACACCTCTATCAGATCACCTCGCTGGTGCCTAGTCTCCAGACACTGTAATTTGCAAAACTTAAGCCTTTCTTCGTAAGTGCACCCCTTTGTTCCATTCACTAATCTTGTTGCCCTTCTCTGTACTCGTTCCAGCAGTTCTACATCCTTCTTGAAATGAGGCCTCCAGGCCTGTATACAGTACTCTAGGTGTGGTCTGACCGTTGCCTTATACAAGGGAATAATCACCTCCTTATCCCTGCTAGAAAAATTCCTATATATCATTGACAATACACCATGAGCTACCCTTGCAGCCCGTCTGCACTGCTCAGAGAACTTCATATCTGCCTGCACAACCACCCCCAGGTCCCTTTCATTCTCTACCACTGTCAGTGTAGTACCACAGAGTTGATATGTTGCTCTGGGGTTGCTGTTTCCCATATGTAGTACTTTACATTTGTCAATGTTAAACTTCATTTGCCTATACATACATGTGCCTCTCTTTCTCTCTCTCTCTCTCTCTCTCTTTATATATATATATATATATATATATATATATATATATAGAGAGAGAGAGAGAGAGAGAGAGAGAGAAAGAGAGAATATATATATATATATAGAGAAAAAAAAAATATATATATATATAAGTATGTATGAAGAGATATATTAGATAAAGTATGCATAGATGCAGGTGAAAATTATACAAAGTGCCAGTGACTAGAAGGGTAAGGATAGTAGAAAAAGAAGTATAGTAGATATGTAAAAGGTGAAAGAATGTTAATATCCTAAAAGTTATGATGAATTAAGAAAATTATGGGCTGAA